>NC_062281.1:28800840-29103870 GCF_902655055.1 Lutra lutra
CTTTGTCGTGCCCAGCAGCATTCTCTTCTCAGTTGATCAGGCTTCCTGTGTGGCGAGTAGCCTCCATGTTACCCGCTGCTGTTTCGCACCCAATCGGCTCCACAACTAATTCAAAAATCAGGGAACCTGGGTTTTGAAACAAACATTTTTGCTGTGTAATTTTTATGTTTCTGTGTGAGTGCACATGTAAATCTTTCTGGGAGAAGTTTCCATAATCTTCAGATTCTCAGGGGTGACTCCTAGTTTATCCATCTAACAACCCATTCAACTTTCTTATGGGTTACTGTTGCTCTTTGACTCCACTCACATGATTTTGGCCAGATTTCCAACACAGTATCTCTCAGTGTTGACCAGGGTCCCACTGAATTTTAATACTCAGCTTTCTGACCATTGTAATTAGTTCAGGATGCCTTAAAGGAGAAATGACCCGTCAAGGCTAAGGAAAGATATTTTCCTCATTTTTTTTTTTTAAGATTTTATTTATTTATTTGACAGAGATTGCAAGTAGGCAGAGAAGCAGGCAGAGAGAGAGGAAGAAGCAGGCTCCCTGCCAAGCAGGGACCCCGACGCCGGGCTCGATCCCAGGACTCCAGGACCCCGGGACCATGACCTGAGCCAAAGGCAGAGGCTTTCACCCACTGAGTCACCCAGGCACCCCTTCCTCCGTGTTTTTATTTTGAGCTGGCAATAAAGAAGCTCGGAGTCTTAAACTCAAGGCTCTGGTTTATACTAACTCTGTAATATACTGATTCTGTCTGCAAACAGCGGCCCGATAGGGATTTACATAATGCCTGCATTTGCTTGGCTTAATCAGTAGGCATCGTGTAGTTGATGCAATTGATCCCAATCAACATACATATACGGCAAGTCTACAGTGTGCCAGGAATGTTCTAGATGCTGTGGACTTGAACGTAAATAAGATATAGTCACCTCAGAAGTGTGCATGTGTTTCCTCAAATGCTCACAGCAGTCGATCATGGTGAGAGGTGAAGAAGATGTGAAGAGAGGTGAAGTAGCACCACGATCCTCCATCCTACCAAAGTCCTTTCTCCTATTAGACAAATATTTCATAATTCCCCTTTTAATCTCCTAGATTAAAATATATGTATAATATCACCTTTCAATATAAATTTTAAAACATTCAATGTAATGTCCTTAGCTATAAAAAATAAAATATAAATAATATTTTATAATAAAATAATGTTTATTTAAATATGTATCTGCTATGCAAACCCAATGACTATTACAGGCTTACAAAATACTCTCTTGGGGAAATCCTACTTCCCAGGTTTTAGATTCCAAAACATCGAAGTGGTCTGGTTGTAGGTGATAATTTTATTTTGTTTTTTATTTCCCAAAGCTCCATGCACTGTGGGCCACAGACTTGACCTATGGCTTGCTAGCATCATATTTGAATATATACAAAGAGCAGTTTATTCATGAAAAACAATTCCCTAACCCCTTCCAACTATTGCTCCAAATTTTTTAGCTGGTATAACATGAATTTTTTTTTTTAAGATTTTATTTATTTATTTGACAGAAATCACAAGTAGGCAGAGAGGCAGGCAGAGAGAGAGGGGGAAGCAGGCTCCCCGCCGAGCAGAGAGCCCGACACGGGGCTCGATCCAGGACCCTGAGATCATGACCTGAGCTGAAGGCAGAGGCTTTAACCCACCGAGCCACCCAGGCGCCCAACATGAATTTTTTAACTTAAGCGTTCTACTGTATTTTTTTCTCCTTTTCTTAATAAACATCAGAATATTATGATGATCAATACATTGCATTTTTGTAGGCCTCTCCTATGACAGCTGCAATGGCTGCTTTACAGAGAAAATTTCAATTTTACCATGATTCTTACATGTAGTTTATGGCACTTCTTTGATGACATTCAATTTCTGAAAGCCCTCTTTATTAGAATTTCATTTTGGCTTCTCTCTTAAAATGTAAGCAATGATATTAAGCAGGAAGTTTAAAAAACTTGCATCCTGTGTTTTCTAATTCAAATATTATGGAGAAATTGGAACTTGATTTATTACAACAGAAAATCAGACGTGAGTAAGGACATTGCAAACCTAAGAATAAATAGCAGAATTGACAACTGCATTGAAATTCACAGCATGATAAAAATTTCATTGCCATGTGTAAACAAGTCCAGAACTTACTTAGAGTTAAAACTTTAACAAGCAGTTTGCTATAAACTTGGAAGATTCACCATAAAGAACTGGCAGCACTCTAGAGAAACGTGGTATGTAAGCAAGATTTGGTCATGAAAATTTGGTGATCAAGGAAAAAGCAATGGTTCTTCTGTCTTATGTTCCTGAACAGCTTTAAAACCTCCAGAAATATTACATCAACAATGAAGTCCAGAGAAAGATGAACATATGAATATAACACTATGTTTTATTTAGGTAAGGCATTATTTTTTGATAACAGAAATGATAATGTAGTGAGAAGCAGTGGATGAAACTCAAGACAATTTTTTTTCTGGATTAAGGCTTTATAGCTATTAAGTGGTTGAAGCTGAAGGAAATACTTTATTTAAAAGCCACATTTAAGTTTTAATATATCAAAGATTGAGATTTGAATTCCCTTTTGAATTGTCTTTATTTTCAGCAAACTTTATGAGCAGGCATTTAGTTACATAAACTAAAAGAAATGGCATATTCATTCTAAATAAAACTGAAGTGACCTGAAAGCAAATATTTTAGGCTGAGATGATAATTGTTCTGTTAGGTAAGTTATTTACTTGAATTATTTATTTACTTGAATTAATTAAATTGGCTCCATAATGCTATCATCTATCCATTTATGTACCTATGATCTCCAACTAATTTCAGGGTGTGTGTGTGTGTGCGTGTGTGTGTGTGTTGGGGTGGGGAGCAGAGTTCCTCTGGAGGACCAGAGGACAAATCCACACCACAGTGTGGGCAGCATGGGGATCTAGAATTTTCTCTAAATGAAGGATTAGTCACACTGGCAGTTGTCCTGAGAAGAGCAGGTTCTCAGGCAGAAAATGAGAACTAATTAGGTGGGTTGTATTATAGAAGAAATTTCTTGGCTGCCATTTAATAAAAGTGCCTCGGCAATTAAAAGGAAAAACCAAAGATGCTAGCCTTTCTGTAATATATACACAGCATGGAGAGATATTCACTGAGGTCAAACACCTGTTTAAATTATCTATGTTTGGAAACTAAGTCTGTTTCACATATAAACCAAGGTGTTTTTTGGTAAGTTTAATATGTACATGTGTTGAGTAGGGAGAGGGTGGTTGGGTTATGGACATTGGGGAAGATATGTGCTATGGTGTGTGCTGTGAAGTGTGTAAACTTGGTGATTCACAGACCTGAACCCCTGGAGCTAATACATTATATGTTAATAAAAAATAAAAAATAAAAAAATAAAATGCACTTGCTTTTTTAATATTTAAAAAAATTGTACATGTGTTTTCCTATCATGCCATTCTTGTAAAAATGAAAGTATGTTGTACTTCAGGTCATATGTCCTTTGTTCACTAATGACAGCCCTGTTAGACTAGGGGAACACTTCACATCTGCATTGGCCAGGACTCTTTTCTTAATCATCTTTAGAGTTACAAGGTTTTTAAAATTACTTTCCTTTTATTTTTATTTAAGTATGTTTTTGAAAAGGTATATGTCATGTTATGTTCTGACTGAGTTTCAATTCATTACTCTGCATAGAAATTTGACAATCTTTGTTATCAAAAACAGGATTCAGCCTAATAGGGTTGGAATCCCTGACAAAGCAGTGAACAAGGAACTAGTCAAGGAGAAGCATTACAAGTCATCTTTTTGTCAAGTTCCATCTTCATTAGGCTGAGCCTCATTTAAGTGCCAAGAATCTGAGCTGTAGCTCAGCAGTAACCAGAGAAATCTGGGGAAGATCTTGGCTCCAGCTTATAATTAGAATAATGAATATTAAAAATACTTCTCATTGTTGAAATGGCGATTGGTTAAAATATTGTAGAGATGTGTGAGACCCTGATGTAGCCTGTCACTTTATGGGTAGTGCCTGAAGCTTGATCTCGGAATGGTCTTGATTCCAGGCATGGGTTTGGAGGTTCGTGAAATCCTGCCTCCAGGATCTGGATGCTTGTCCCATGTATCTTGGTGAAACTTCATATAAATGCATTCAGAGTACTGTAAGGTTGTGATGAGGAGTCTGATTGCACTTTTAGATGTTTGGCTGCTGACAACTTTTAAGCCTCACCCTCTCTCTTTCCCTGGTACCCCACACCTGGACAGACTGATAAAAATGCCTGGTGCCCACTCCTTTGAAGCTTTTGTGAGATTCAAACCATGCAATCCCCTGCCAGTACAAAGGAATCTTCGTCCCAGCCCCATGCTCAACCTTAATGAAAGCCAGGCTAGTCTCCCTGCCCTGTTTTCTCAAGCCATTTTGGACCAGCGTAAGAGCCATTTCCTTCTCACCCCACGGACTACAATTGTGTAAGCAATATACAACTTCACACCTTCTTGTGACACATATCTTGACATCTGAGTAAGAACAAGTATATCTTGATTTTGGTTTATCCACAACATTGGAAGCTAGAGATAGTAATATAAGATCTTTAAAGTGCCAAGAGTATAAAGCCATCGGGTTAGAATTGCATAACCACCAAACCTCAGAACCAAAGTAAAGCAAAACATATTTTGAGATATTTTAAAAACAAGAGTTTACTAGCTTCTCTTTAGAATAACTTCTATGACCCAGCAATTGCACTACTACTATTACTACTATTACTACTATTTACCTCAAAGTTACAGATGTAGTGAAAAGAAGGGGCATATGAACCCCAATGTTCAGAGCAGCAATGTCCATAATAGCTAAACTATGGAAGGAGCCAAGTGCCCTTCAACAGATGAATGGATAAAGAAGATATGGTCCATATATACAATGGAATATTATGCCTCCATTAGAAAAGATGAATATCCACCATTTGCATCCACCTGGATGGAACTGGAGGGGATTATGCTAAATGAAATAAGTCAAGCAGAGAAAGACAATTATCATTTGGTTTCACTCATATGTGGAACATAAGGAACAGCATGGAGGACATTAGGGGAAGGAAAGGAAAATTGAAGGGGGTGGGGAATCAGAGAAGAAGACAAACCATGAGAGATTCTGGATTGTAAGAACCAAACTGAGGGTTACAGAAGGGAGGGGAATGGAGGGATAGGGTAACCAGGTGATGCATATTAAAGAGCGTATGTGTGGTCATGAGCACTGGGTGTTATATGCAACTAATGAATTGCTGAACACTACATCAAAAACCAATGATGTACTATATGCTGCTAATGGAACATAATAAAAAAAAAAAACACAGAAAAAAATAAATGAAATAATATAAAATAACTTATAAAGGATATACTCCAGAAAAGAAGGAACTGACCTCAGAAGGCCACGTATCTGTATCCAAAGATATCTAAAGAGATATATGAAGAGATAAAAGTCAAAGAAATTGGTTTCCATCTAATTCTATGACAGCCTATTGCACAAAGATGTTCGTTATCACGTGACTTTTAATAACTAAAACTGAAACAAAGGAAAAACAAAACCCTAGATATACTGAATTAGGTGGCTGGTCATTAAAAGAGTATCTTAAGAGAGTGATGAGATCCATGGGGCCTGGGTGGCTCAGTGGGTTAAGTCTCTGCCTTCGGCTCAGGTCATGATCCCAGCATCCTGGGATCGAGCCCCGCATCGGGCTCTCTGCTCAGCGGGGAGCCTGCTTCCTCCTCTCTATCTGCCTGCATCTCTGCCTACTTGTGATCTGTCTGTCAAAAAAAAAAAAAAAAAAAAAAAAAAAGAGAAAGAGAGTGATGAGATCCTGAGATTATGCTTTGGATTATTAGGAACTGAAGATGAGAGAAAGGGGAAGAGAGAGAAAGAAAGGAACTTAACAGCATAACTTCATGAATGGAAAGATATTTCAAAAAGAGAAAATAGAAAAGGCAATCTTAGAGAACAGTTGAGAGCTAGGAAAGCAAGCAACTTGGTAAGAAGCTGGGGTCCCAGCTGCTTAATGGCCAAACAGCTTTAAGAGACAGGGATGTCTAGAATTCAACGCTGGGCAGTATTGTGGCTGAGTAAAGAAATTCTTTGTGTCCCTGATGACTCAATGAAACACCCTATACACATAAAATGCCTTGATGACAATTAAGGAAAGAGGCAGGGCTTCTTATCCAAACTGACAGTGTTTGAACAGGAAAAAGTAGGTGGAAGAAACCCTACACTAAATCAGTATGTAAAGCCCTGAGCTTGGAACCCAAAATAATCCTGAAAAGGAAAGAGAAATAAACAGAAATCCTGGGAGAGGGAATTAGGATTTCCAAGGCACATGTGAAAGAGTTGTGAATTAGTGTTTATTTTGTGCAATTTAATGAGACCACAGTTGCACTCTGTGTTTGAATATATGCACTGGAATATAAGGAAGATTTTCAATAGAAAGTTATTTTCCTTTCCTTTTTCCTTTCCTTTTCCCTTTTCTCTCTTTCTTTCTCTCCTTCTTTCATTTTTTTTTGTCCCTCTCTCCCTTTCCTTCTCTTCTTCTTTCATTCTTTTTTTTCCCCTTTTGCTTATAAGGGTTCTCTAATCTTTCATCACTGTTCCGAAGAGGTTAATCTCCCACCCACCGGCATGCCAGGTGGGACATTTAGGTTCTTCAAATGCTCTAGGTCTCTCTATTTTAGTCCTTATCATAGTTGGTAATTATAAGATACATATAACCTGACCTACCACTATTTGAGTAATGTCTTCCCTTCAAGAGTCACTTTCAAGGGAATTGAGAAAGCAAGGCTCAAATCAGATTTTTTCTTACCATTTTATTCCCATTCCTACTTCATGGTGTGCTGCACAGAGAGGTGCTCAAGACCTGATGACATCACTTGCTTTATTTCATTTTCGTCACAGATAAAATGGGGCCACTCAGCAAATATTTATTGAGTCCTTACCACATGCAAGATACCTGCTAGGCTTTGAGTCACTTTCATTCTGGACAAAAATAAAATGGCAGGAATGCCTGTCCACATGGATTCGCTGTTCTGAAAGGTGGAAGTGAACAATAAACCACATTAAAAAATGATAGTTGATTAGGAAGCAATTAATACTATTGATTTTAAAATAGGGCAAAGATGGGCTTAGTAAGTATTAAGGGTTGTGATTTTAAGTGAGATGTTCAAGGAAGGCTTTGATGACAAGATAATATTTGAAAAATGTAGATCCTAACACACATTTGGTAACAGGAAAGGGACGATAATAGTAGCGAGTTCAATAGAAGTAATTCTTGGTACAAAATAAGTTCAACATGTGTATTAACTACTGTAAACATGACTATTATTTCATTTTAATAAGTCATTCTATTTTTTTGTATATGGAAAAGACACAGCATACATCTGGGAAGTAGAGACATTTATTCAATAATCAGGCAAACTTGGGAACATTAGAGCAAATAGAAAATCAATATTTTATGAAATCAATATTTTGAGAAAATCAAACGGCAGGGACATTTTTAATGAGGTGTCTATCAAGCTCTAATCTGTCATGCATAGGTTGAATAGTATTTATAAAATATGTGCCTCTGTCCTCTTTTATGTCAAACCTAAAAGCATACATACATCTTTGAAGTTTCTATTCTCTGGGGTAAATCCAAGCAGCAGTTAAGAATTCCTGCTGCTATTCATTTAGAAACAGAGGGAAACATAAACTAACATACTAACAAAGAAGGGCTTTATTTATTAAAAATAGGTTGAAAAATATATTCTAGCATTTTAATAGAAAATATTTTGGTGACACTTGTGTCACTGAGGGACACACCACATGAAGGGAGAGATGTTAAAGAATAGATTCTGTAGCAGCTTTTGGTTAAATCAAATATTTTAGATAATTCAGAAAATGAACCTTTTGTAAAGGAGCTATCATTAGATGTTAAGCTGTATATTCGCCAGGAGATGTCTTTAGGTTCCGACTTAATTTCAAAATAATAAACAGATATACAAAAGTCTAGCTTTGATCTTTGTTTTGTTACGAGCACATCAATTTTGACTTGGAGAAGTCAGTCTAACAACTAAGAGTGTAATATATAAAAATGAAATCAAATTGATTCAAAGACATATGGAATACAAACTAGACTATACACAAGTTTTTACTATCAAGTATTCTGATTTTTTTAAACACAACAGACAATATATAATCACGAAGCATTAACATCAAGAGGGATGTTAGAAACACATTCCTGAAACCCCTTACTCAGTGTCTGAATCCTCAACAAATGGTCACATAGCCTGTCAGGGACTGCCTGAGCAATGTATTCTCATTTCCTCCTGAGGTTAGTAGCTCCAATCTCAGTATCTCTCCTGGTTAGAAGGCTGTTCCTTGAGTTGCATTGTAGTGGGATTCCTGGATGGCGGTGGAAGCTCAAGGAATGTGAGGTTTGGAGATGGCCAATCATTACCAGAAGTATGACTCTGCAGAGGTGACTTAATGCCTTGAAATTCTGGTTTCTTCAGCTGGAGATGAGGACACGTGGTAAGCTATTATAAGGGTTCTAGAAAAGAGGTATTCATAAAGTAACTATTGAGTCATATTTGGGCTCTCCTTTTTTTGGGCATTTGTAGAAAGTCTAATTATAATTTGGCTACATAAAAGCAACATGTAAATAAAGGGTTGAGCTCAAGTAGAATTTCCAGATTTAAGGCTTCATGATTATTTCTGGCAAAAAATCAGATGGTGGAGAGCTATCATCTCCTTGCTGTTGATTCTCTCTCCTGAAAGGCTTTTCATCTGCAGACTGAACAGTCTTGATCCTTTCGCTTGCTCTTATGTGATAAGGCTTTAAATTCCTTCACCATATTGATCTTTTCCTCTGGGTTCTTTAGTTATTTGTAGCCTTCCTAAAACAAAATATGAAAAATTTCATGCACTGCTTCAAAAGCAGACTGGCTAGGATTGAGCCAGGGACTTTCACTTCCCCTTTTTCTAGGTATTATTTTTCCCTTCAAGCTATCATCACAATGAATATCAAAGTATTTTCTTTGGGATGATACCTACATATAATCTCATTTCATTGATGCATTAATTATAAATACTCATTTAAATAACACTCCGGAAACTCAACTTTCAAATATCTATGAAAAAGCAAACATGCATTATGGACACAGGATCCTGTATTTTCCCTGGAAACACAGAAGGCATGCTTCTGCCTCGGGGTCTTTGTTCTTGTTGATTGATCTCACGAAATACCCTACTCTGGTTATCTACACCTCTTACTCCTTGCCTTCCTTCAGATATTTGTTAAAATGTTACCATTTCAGTAACATTTCCCTTTGATCACTCCATTTAAAATTACAAATCCCCACCTTGAAATTCTCTATCTGCTTCTCTGACCAGTTTTGTTACCTAATCTCTTATCTGCTTTACTTCTTTGGGCACTGACTGCCTCGTCCTGGTAGACTGTTAGCCTCATTAAGGGATAGGATTTTTTTTTTTTTTTTTTTTTTGGTCTGTTTTGTTCACTGTAGTATTCCCAGTGATATAATAGTGTCTGAATAAGGAGTGCCTGGGTGGCTCAGATGGTTAAGCGCCTGCCTTCAGCTCAGGTCATGATCCCAGGGTCCTGGGATCCAGTCCCACATCAGGCTCCCTGCTTAGCAGGGAATCTGCTTCTCACTCCCTCTCTGTTCCCCCTGCTGTGCGCTTTCTCTCTCTCACTCTCTGTCAAATAAATAAAAATAAAATCTTTAAAAAAGTAGTGTCTGAATAAGGTAGATGTTCAATAAATATTCATTTAATTAATGAATTCTTTTGAAAACAGTCATTTCAACTTTTTTTTTTTTTAACTCTTGAAGGGAACTCAGACTATTAAGTTACAGAAGTCACTCAGAGGCAAATACAGTAAATAAAATTTTGGCCTAGCTAATCAAAAAACATTAGGTTTCTGTATAAACATTAGTACAAAACTCATTAGGTTTTTATACATTAGTTCATTAGTTCACATATATATAATATATATGTGTATATATTTATATTTATATATATAAAACATATATATACATTTCTAAAATAGGATATAGATACTACTGTATTTCAAAATATATGCTCTGAAAATATTGCTATAAACATTAAAATAAATGACTTCGTAGAGAGTACGCAAATGTAAAATTATGTTAAATATACATCCTACTACTACTATGAAAAATCAATCTCGCTGTCCTTTTGTGTAAAGGAAAAATATATAATATTTTATTTTGAATCTTATGAGTGAAAATGACAATTTTGTACCTAGGGTAAAGGTTCATTTGTAATGTGACTCTTGCAAATTTGCCTGGACTTTATTACTTTATTTATTTATTTTTTAAAGATTTTATTTGACACAGAGAGAGAGAGAGAGCACAAGCAGGGGGATCAGCAGGCAGAGGGAGAAGCAGGCTCCCTGCTGAGCAAGGAACTAGAAGCAGGGCTAGTTTCCAAGACCCTGGGATCATGACCTGAGCCAAAGACAGCCACTTAACTGACTGAGCCACCCAGGAGTTTCAAACAGGACTTTATTTAAAGTCATTTTACTTTTCATTCATATGCTTTCAATAATTTGTTCACTTGTATTTCAAGGTGAAATAAAGTAAACGTAGACACAATAACAATTATTAATCTTCCATGAATCCTGTCACCTAAAAGAATTTTAAATACCTCTTCCTTATTCTTTCTTCGGGGATAATTACATTTAATTATGTTAAGATTTTTTAAAAAGTGACCTAATTCCAAACTTTAAATTTAATAGAAGAAAACATAACAAAATACAACTGATCTTTTCAAATAGTTATCAATACTCTTCTGTTTTGTTTTGGTTTTGATTTATTGTTGTTGTTGTTTTGAGTAGAAGAAATGTCAAAGATGAATGGACTGAAAAAGAAAAAAAACTGACAAACTCTCTTGCTATCTAAATCATGAAATAACACTAGATTAAGACATCTTTTCTTTCCTCAGGCCAACTGTAAAAATTTAGACCTTAAATGTCAAATCTGAGTGCTGTGATTCAGATCCAGTTGACTAGCTAAACTAAGACTTCCTTAAGTTTCCTATGTTTAAAATGATGAATTATTGTGGTTTTTCCAGTCGAATCATAAACAAAGAGAGATGCATGGGGTTAAGTGGCCAGTGTTAATGAATGAAAAGTTAAATAATAACACTGAGACTGCTTCAAAAACAATAACCAAAATTAGTTCATTAGGCTCAAAACAGACCAGAGGAAAGAATTTGAAAGAGAAAAATGTAAGATCTGAAATTCTTATATACTCTCACAACTAGATATGTTTTGGGTTTTAGAAAGCTAATAAAATATAATTATTATACATTGGAGTCTAGGGCAGCACACTGCAATAGAACATAATGATATTTATCAGAGAAATTTATAAACATTCACACTAGGTGAGTTAATTAAAGACCATGTCAAGTCAGCTCTTGTTTTTCCTGCTACATGGTTATAAAAGAAAAAAAAAAAACACTCTATGTTTTTCACAACTTTCTAAATTTTAGAAATGAAAATACAAAGTTGTAGATCTGCATTTCAAAAGCATAATGTTATAATTATAAAATACAAGAAATTGGTTAATGTGAGTTACAAAGACATGCTAAAACTACTTCAGGACTAACATAACTCAGAATGGTTTTTTATGCAGCCTAATTTTCCACTTTACAGAGAAAAGATTCATAAAAATCACATCTAGATTCCCACCAGGGAAATGGAAACACAGGAAAATAAGTATCCACCATGACAGAATGCAACTCCAATCTCAAGTGCTTATCAAACCCCATGTCTTAATTTTCTTAATAGAGTCTGGTATTCTTTTAAATGAAAGACATTATATATATATTTTGTTTGTTTGTTTGTTTGTTTAGTTTTGTTTAATTTGACAGAGAGGGAATAGAAGTAGGGAGAATGGGAGAGGGAGAAGCAGACTTCCTGCTAGTCAGGGAGCCTGGCCCAGGGCTCCATCCCAGGACCCTGGGACCATGACCTGAGTCACCCAGGCACCCAGATCAAACACATTTCTGTTTTTAAGTTTATCTCATGTTTATTCAAACATCAAGCATGAAAGTTGCCATATCATTTACTTATCAAAGACCTCTGATTTTAAAGAATTAAATTCTTCTCACTTTGACTAAAGGCCTCCATGGTGAGTTTTTTTTTGAGAATTCAAATAAAATAACTACATATTTTCTAAAGCACTCATGGGAGAGATGAGGTGCAAAGAAATAGATTTTCCCTCCAAATATTGTTAGGAAAAAAAACAAGCCCATAGCAATTACTCTTTTCAAGATTATCTTATCTATGTACTTGAGAAGAAATATTCTATATTGAGCTTCATCATTTTTTATTAATATGGCAGGCTGAAATAAGGTAACTGATTAGATTTTATTTCACTTACCAGAAATAAGAGTTGACATATTATTTTCCCATTTAATCATTCAGTCAATATCAGAGAGGATTTTTAAATAACCAGTGTATGACATGGTTTCAATGGCCACAAGAGAGTTTTCAGATATTTCTGATTGCTCCTCCCTGATTGCTTTCTGCCCTGTACTAAAAAAAACCTGCCCAGCTGGCTATCTTTTCATCAGGTTAAATAAATTGATAGGAACATATGCATATAGTTAGGTCTATTTTTATTACCCCCCATTTTCAGAAAGTGAATAACAGATGCACAAGGAAACCCATTCCCTTGAATTGTTTCTAAATAAATAAATAAATAAATAAATAAATATAAATCACCATAAGGCCAAACTGAGTTTAGGCAATTCTTAGAAAGTGCTTTGACTTTAGAAGAAATTCTAGAGCAGACTGAGGACTTCTTTCCCGTTGCACAAAAAATTAAATATTCCAAAAATTACAGATGAGAGCGCTTACCTGACAGTCATAATTTAGGTTATATTAAAAAAAAAAAAAGCAACAGAAATCACACCTGTACCTTCTAAAGAACACTGAAAAAGAGAAGATCTTGATTTTTAGTACAGTGAACTTGTCCAAACTTAACCTAGAATTTTGGATCCAGATACTGAAATTTGGAAAGTTTCTATCAGAATTTCCACAAGTCAGCCAGAAATTTTGTTTAAGGAAACAATTACACTATTTACAAAATCAGTCAAAGCAGGGCCTAGAAGCAAGAGAAGCAGGGACCATTGAACAGGACAGACGGTGCTGTTATAGTCATTGTGCAAGGGTTCCAGGCCAGGCATCAATCCTTTTGGCTACTTCTGCACCCTACCAGAGGCTTCCTTTTCAAACTGGATAGTATACAGATTATCTTCTGCTTTTCAAAGATTTTATTTATTTATTTATTTATTTGA
Organism: Lutra lutra; assembly: GCF_902655055.1. Taxonomy (NCBI): domain Eukaryota; kingdom Metazoa; phylum Chordata; class Mammalia; order Carnivora; family Mustelidae; genus Lutra; species Lutra lutra. The sequence goes on from NC_062281.1 coordinate 28,814,200, forward strand.
CGTAGAGAGGGAGAGAGAGAGAAGAGAGAGAAGGAAGGCGCACAAGCAGAGGCAGAGGGGAGTGGCAGAGAGAGAGAGGGGGAGAAACAGTCTTCCGGCTGAGCAGGAAGCCCGATACAGGACTGGATCCCAGGATCCTGGGATCAATCAAGACCCAAGCTATAGAGCCACCCAGGTGCCTTGATCCTTTGCTTTTCAAAGCTGGCATTAAGGCCAATTTGCTTTTACATAAGCCTGCATTAGATACCTTGTGCTAGTCAAAAGAAATCCGAAGATTTTCAGTTTTATGAAGAAAGGAGAAAAGTGAAGCTAGTGTTCAGCCTGTTTCACGGCGAGCTGTTATGCAGGCAGAACACACACCCCCAGCAGTGACAGTCTCACCGCCGAGCCCCTTCCCAGGGAGCGACGCCGAGCCCCTTCCCAGGGAGCGACACTCAGCATCTCATCATCAAGCCACTATAGCTTTGAACTCTGTGAGCATCTGTTGCTTTGTCTCAGTTTATTTTCTGCATCCATTAGCAAGATGTGCCCTCAGGTATCAGAAAGACCTAAGAGAAGTTGCTTTTTAGGTCTGGGAATAGTCAAAAAATTTCCATATAAATTAATGATAATCACTTCTTTGCTTTCTACCATTTCAGCCTATGGAAGTTTTCATAAGAGCATTCTACTTTTGGATAGCAAAAAAAAACCTGTATAAGCTCCTGAATTTCTGTTCTTATGATTCAGAAGTTACACAGCTTAATTGGGCTTTAAAAAAGAAGGGAAATAAGAAGTATAGATTTTATACCATATTGTACTTATTTTTTAATGAAATAAAATATTTATTGTAAGTTTAGTATACCAAGGAGATAGGTAATAGAGATAAATCCTTATTGTTTCAACTGGCTTTATCAATCTATTATTCACTAAACTTACTTAAAGATGCTACTTGTGGGACGCCTGGGTGGCTCAGTGGTTAAGCAGCTGCCTTTGGCTCAGGTCCTGATCCCAGCGTCCTGGGGTCGAGTCCCGCATCAGGCTCCTTGCTCGGCAGGAGCCTGCTTCTCCCTCTGCCTCCGCCTGCCATTCTGTCTGCCTGTGCTCGCTCTCTCTCCCTCTCTCTCTGACAAATAAATAAAATCTAAAAAAAAAAAAAAAAAAGATGCTACTTGTAAGAAGTCAAGCCTCGTATCAGTCCCTAATAATTGAGGCTAAAACTGTAGGCTGAAAGTCAAACAGAGGACAATTTGTTTTAAAACTTAAAACCAGGGGCACCAGGGTGCCTCAGTCAGTTACCCATCTGCCTCTGGCTCAGGTCTGATCCCAGGGTCCTGGGATCGAGTTTCACTTTGGGCCTCTTGCTCAGCGGGGAGCCTGCTTCTCCCTCTACCTGCTTGTGCTATTCTCCCTGCTTGTGCTCTCTCTCTGACAAATAAATAAAATTTTAAGATAAATAAATAAATAAATAAAACTTAAAACCAATTAAAAAGCTAATATGAGTACCCCTGGGGCAAATAATATATTATATGTTAGTTTAAAAAAAAAAAAAAAAAGCTCATATAAGGAAGTGTGCATCCCAGCTTTGGTGCAAGAAAAACTGTTTCACTCCTGCAAGGACCCTGACTCTTTCTTGATCATGTATTATTCAGATGATTATTTGAGCTTGCGAGCTCACGTAGCACGCTCTAGAGCTGCCCCACATTCCTTCTTGAAAGCATGACCAGGCCACACCAAATGAAAGGTAACTTAAAAAATTCACTAGTGTAATTGTTAGGTTAGTCTCAAATGCATCCCATTTCTCTTTCTTTCTTCGTCGCCATTCCAGGTGGTACCTTCCAACCTTTTAATCCACCGCTTTGGCAAAAAACAAGGGACTTGCTGATACAGTATCACTTTCTGCCTAAAAGACATTCGTGCTTATTTCTCAACGAGTCATATATGCCTCTTAATATTTTGGTCTCCAAGTGTGAAGTGAAACATGCATTATTTTTTATCAAAATGATTTAGGACAAGAGGTGGAAAGAAGGGTAATTTTGATCACACACACACACACACATACACACACAGAGGCACACATACATTATTGGTTCTATTTCCTATAGCTGTGAAACTTGTATATGTACGGTATACAGTGCACATATGTGTGTATACGTAGAGAGAGAGTCCTGTGCTATTGGCTCTATTTCTCTGAGAATCGTGGCCAATAAAGAAGGGGAAGCAAAGCACAACACTCATTTTCTATTAATAAATCTTATCCTTTATTTTTATATTTGTGACGGGTAATCAGCCATCTTATCCTCCTCTGTTGCAAACGTAACCTAAATAAAACTTCACATATGCCACAGTGTCAATGGGTCAGGTAGAAAGGAAAGAAGGTTTGGTAGGTAAAGAGGAGAGCATATTGAGGAACCACGGCCCTTTGATGGTAACAAAATGAAACAAAATGAAACAAAAGTGACAGCCCTGCAATGGCTAAATTATTTTTGCTCTCAAGTGTTTCCCCTCAGCCATACACTTGGCCTTTCCTGTCTTTTTCTTTCATTCTCTTTGTCCTTCCTCCCTTCTAAGGTCCCGCATTCCCCTATACATGGACTCAATAGGCTTGATCCCACTTACATGTAAAGAAATCAAATTCTATCTCCTATCAGTAATAAGCAGTGCAAATAATCCCACATATAATTTTATATTCTTCAAGTGTGTTAAAATTATCATACTGAAGATAAAGAATTTGCCTTGCTCTTAGAAAATTACCACCATAGAGAATTGTATTGTACCTCCCCAATTTTAGTTGTTTTATATCCTTTTATAATATCAAAGTAATCTTTTAAAATATTTAAATAAAACATTTTAATATATTTTTAATTTGTTTTAAAACAATTTATGTATTCTTACTCACATACCTTATAGTTTTTGATGTAATGATGAATAAGATATCTTTAGTTTCTTTTTCATTATGTATTGCTGATATAAAAGAATATTTAATTTCATATGTTATGGTTTCTAATTATATGGATGAATTATTAGTTCCAATTCTCTCTTGAATTTTCTGTGGAAATTTGTAGATTTTGTTGGATTTTCTATTGCTTGCTTTATAATTCTTATGACTTAAACTTTTAATTTTATAATTTTATATGTAAAGGAATAAAAATCACATATATACATATATTGTATATGCATATATAATAATATAATTTTATATATGTAAATATTAAAAACTGACTAGGATCTCAATTAGAATGCTCAATAAAATCTTTTAAAAAAGTGCTCAATAGAACAGAATGGAATAACTTCCAAGAAGATTAAACAATCATAAAATTGTATGCATCTAGAAATTGCCTTGAAAAATCTAAAGCAATAAAATTGATTCAATTACAAGAAGAAAATTTTTAAATTTCTTTCTTCTTTTGTAATTTAATTGCTATTAAGAATATTATCTGTGAGGTCCTAATTCTTAAAAATTTGTTATGTTTTATTTTGGATGTATCACACGGTCTTAAAAAGTAGAATTTATTTTTTTAGCTATATGGAAGTAAATACCAAAATAATTAGCTGAAAACTTGAATATTACGGCCTATAGGGAGTGGGAAGTTGGAAAGATGCTGTTTTTACGTAGCACACCTTGAAGGTCTACTTACCTTTTTAAAATATATGAATGTATAATTACATAAGTCTAGTTTTATTCTTAATCAAATAGAATGTAACTTATAGGTAAGCAGACAGAGCTATGGATCCAGGTTTTTCATACATAGTTAGCTACGGAATCTTAGGTAAGATTCTCAAGCTCTTTGAGTCTAAGTTATTTCTTTTTTTTAAATTTTTTAAATTTTTTTATAAACATATAATGCATTTTTAGCCCCAGGGGTATAGGTCTGTGAATCGCCAGGTTTACACACTTCACAGCACTCACCAGAGCACATACCCTCCCCAATGTCCATAACCCCACCACCCTCTCCAGACTCTCCTTCCCCCGGAGTCTAAGTTATTTTATCTGTAAAATTACTACAGTCTCATTCACCTCATATGGTTGCTATTAAAGTTAAATTTTAGAGCATGTAGCATTCTTAATGCATTGCCCAGCACATAACAGGAACTAAACAGATTAATGTAAAAAATACACAGAATTAAAAATTGACTTTTAAAATATTTTGAAAGTTGTTCTAATGGCTATTTTGCATCTTGTTAATGCCTTTCCACTACAATATACATGGGATTAAGGACTTCAGAAGATTAAAATTGAAGACATGGGATAGATAGGGCATATATATAGTTAATGTAAAATAAAACTATTAAAAGATCAACTATAGCTTGTGGAGGCTTAAGAATTAGAATTAATATTCAATCAATAACCATTAGGAATTTAGCATTTTATTGACATATTTGTCCTCTTTCTATCATAATTTGCTTATCCTTAATTTGCTTTCCAGTACAAATATAAGATTAATTATATCCATTGCTTTTCGTTCTGCTCATAATTCATTTTCTGACTGCAACATTCTTTGGCTCTGGGTTGCAAGTCCTGTACTGAATGCACTGAATCATTTCATTGCTGCTTCCTCTCCCAACTGGTGCAGGACCACAGTCCTATTTTACTCTCTGACTGGTCTTGCTGAACCTCAACAAATGCTTACTTTCATGGTGAGGTTTTATTATCTTCCACATTTGAGGAAAAGATCCAATAGAGACTATCTGAAATGCAGATTTTATTTTGATTTTTCTAATATTTTTAAAGAAAACGCATTGGGAATAAACTTGAACAGTGATGTTTATAGAATGCCATAAATATTTGAGAATTTTATAGAAGCCCTAATTGACTGATATTAACGTAAATGTTTAACATAAAATTAAATACATCAATTTACTCCCTTTCCTTTTTGTGGGCAGGATAGGAGATGGGAGAAGAAAAACAAATGTTCTTCAAGGTTACAACAAATTAATTTTACGAAAAAGTTTGTTTTTTTCTAATCTTGCTCTTATATTGTTACTCTTATTTCCCCTACATTTTTGCAAGTGACAGCAAACATTTTTTGAGCACTTGGTGTGTACAGATCACTATACTACATTCTTTACCTAGGCCACCTCATTTAACCAGACTACAAAGAGCTGATTTTCTAAATATTGTTTTCCCCATTTTACAAATGAAAATTTAAAAAATGAGTGGAAAATGCCAAATTTTAGAGCTAGTAGTTCTTGAAACTACACTTTGTATTCACTTATTACTTCATAGTGTATTATACTCTCTTTACAAAACAAAATTCATTGTAAGGTATGTACAAAGATGTCTTTTATGCAGAACTGGCAATAGTTCTGAATTTTCACCATTAAAACTAAATTATTTTGAGTTAAATACATATACTTTTATAAGTAGGAATGTTCTCATCAACTATTAACATATTAAACTTAATATAGGTCTTCAGTGTCTTTGGTGAGACTTTATCTGATCTTTCCACAAAAAAAATTTCACTGGAAAAATCTCTCATTTCTGGAACTAGTCTCAGACCTACAAGGGCATATCTTTATCTGAAGGAAGAAAACAGAGCTCATGCTTGCATGTTGTCAAATGATAATGAAGCCTAAATCTTTCCAGTGTTCTCAGAAATGGTTTCTCCACAGTCCATCTACTGACAATTAGCCAATACCCTTTTAGAGGGTAATTCCAATACTGAGTTTAGTCCAATGATTTCAATCAAAATTCCATTCCCCACAAGATCCAAATAGAAAATTTTACTATCTTGCCATTATAACTGTACTCTTCCCTTCTTCCCAGGTTCTTAGAAGTGAGGGATTATCAGGGTCAGGCACTGGAGGATGCTAGGAGAAACCCAACAATTTATAGTTATAGTGGATCTGATTCTTCTGGTCTAACTCTCTCAGAATATTTTAAAGAATTTTCTCTGTAGGATGAAATAAGAGGTCTTTTACAGGCTAGAGTTTATGATATTAATTTTCTGCATACAATTTGATTTTATTTTTTACAAATGGGTTGTTCCCATGTTAAGAACCAATTATCTCTCACTTTGCACACTAGCCATGGTAGAAAGCTATGAGCCTCGAAGACTGCAGTCATTCCTTCAAGCCCTAGGATATTATTTAGCTTATTATAGTAGTAATTTACTAAGTGTTATGGAAGCATTAAACATAATCCAAGATTTTCAGACATCTTGGAATGAGCCTATTACTTTATTTGTTCTAAAGAGTTGTAACTTTAAAAGATATAGAATTTTTGATAAGGCATTATATTGCTTAAGCATTAGGAGAGTTTGACTCTTCTAATGTCATTAATGTGATGTTGCTTCTAGGATTTCATAAAAACATAGCATTTTCCTGAGCAAAAAAGGTCTTTGTGTGACCAAATTGTCCATGATTCGGAAAATAGTTTGCAGAACACTATGCATCTACTCTTACCTCCTACACACACACACACACACACACACACACACACACATAACCACACAATCTCCATTTAGTTATTTCACTGATTACCTCCTTTTCATCCTTTAAATATCAGGTAGAAATTCATTTCTTCTAATACAAATTCCATGGCCTCCTATGATTTCTATTAAATCGTCCATGATTTCTTTCTGCTGTGCATTTCTCCCACCTCAACATTCACCAATCTGTAGCTGACTTAATTAACAGTCTACACCCACCAGACTGTAAGTATTTTGTGTCAAGGCCCACGTTTGTGTTGTTCCTGATCATATTTCTAATTCACATAGTTTAAGGTCATAAGTCAATAGTTGATGAATGAGGGGCGCCTGGGTGGCTCAGTCTAAGTGTCTGCCTTCTGATTCCAGGGTCCTGGGGTTGGGCCTCACATTGGGCTCCCTGCTCAGCAGAAAGTCTGCTTCTCCCTCTCTCTCTGCCACTCTACCTGCTTGGGCTCGCTCTCTATCTCTCTGTCAAATAAATAAATAAAATCTTTAAAAATAATAATTAAATTAAATTAAAAATAAATAGTTGATGAATGAATAAATGGATGAATGATGAGTGGTTAATGTAGGAATTAATGAACCTTTACCTCAGGATTCGAATAGAGACCTATCATTACCCATCTGGAACTTCTGTATGTTATGTGGGCACAGCAGTATATAACCCTATATATGTAGGTTTCTAATCATCGCATTCTTCAAAATAACATTTTTTTTTCTTGCCAGTGGAATATTTAATAAGCATTATTTACTGAAAATAATTTCTTCTAATGTAATTTTGTTCTATTTCCCACAAAGAACATCAAGGGTATGTGTGTGTGTGTGTCTGTGTGTGTGCGTGTGAGCATAAAATTTCCTTAAGCCAGCAGATAAGAAAATTTCAAAGGTGAGGGGTGCCTGGGTGGCTCAGTAGGTTAAGCATCTGCCTTCGACTCAGCACATGCCCCAGGGATGGAGCCATCAGCTCCATGCTTAGTGGGCAGCCTGCTTCTTCCTCTCCCTTGCCTGCCACTGCCCTGCTTGGGAAGAGCTTGGGCTCCTTCTATCTTTGTCAAATAAATAAATAAAATCTTAAAAAAAAAAAATTTCAAAGATGAGAAAGAATCTTGGATTATGTTAATCGCAAAAAAAAATCACTGGAAAGGCATACATCTTGCTAACTATAGCTAGTCAGATGCTAATCAGAGGCTCAACAGCTTAAAAAAAATCAGCCTGGTATACTTTCTGTATTATGTATGCCCTCAAAAGACTAATGAATTGCATTAGAGATATGTTACCAAGACACACATAGGAATGCACTCCCCTACTACCTTTGTATTGCACAAAAGATGTGAGGAAGGCAAAATGACAAAGTGCCATGCGGAAAAAAAAAAAGGTCAGTTTTAGATCATCCTACTATTAATGGGAGGGAGGAAGGAGGGAAAGTGATTAAGTGGAAAGGAGGTACGATCTCCATTAGCCGATACCAAATATATAAAAATCTTGCTATTCTTTTTTTTTTAAGATTTTATTTATCTATTTGACAGAGATCACAAGTAGACAGAGAGGCAGACAGAGAGAGAGGAAAGGAAGCAAGCTCCCTGCTGAGCAGAGAGCCCGATGTGGGGCTCGATCCCAGGACCCTGGGATCACGACCTGAGCCGAAGGCATAGGCTTTAACCCACTGAGCCACCCAAGTGCCCCTTGCTATTCTAATATAGCAGAAAATCTCTACACAACCATCTCACCATGGTATCTCTCTGAGACAATACAAACAGGGACTTGATATTTTCAAATGTATTAAGCATATATACATTTTGTCATATAAACAGCAAATCATCTGCAATTATACAAAGTTGTTAACTAGACTTAATTTTTGGTTTATAGAAATATGTGAATGCTTGTCTTAGAAATGGTAGTCTTCAAATGGTGTTCGAGTTACACAAAACATTCAAAAGCATGTGTGCCAGAACAAAGAGCCACAAAAATATGAACCCATCATAAAGATGTTCGACCATTAATAAGAGGTTCCTAATTGCTGTTCCTAATCTCACTTCTTAGCATTAAAAGATCATTTGATCTTAACCATTCTCAGCCTCAACTTCCTGACACACAAGACGGGAACAGGAATAATCCCACCTAATAGATTAATTGTGAGGATTAATAATTAAAAAGCTCTTAGAGCAGTGTCTGGCATAAAGTATACATACAGTAAATATTAACTATTATTGCTTGTTAGAGTTTCTAGATTTAATGCATAAGAAGGTTCAAATACACATATGTATCATCAATTATTATTGAATAACACTATTTCTAAAACACTAAATTAAATTCTTGAAATTATTCCTTATTTTAAAAAGCATGTTTTTTTCCTCAGTAACAGATAAACAAACAAGGAAAGTTTTAATACCAGTTTCAGGTTTATTTGTTTCGTTTTATTTCATTTTATATTGTGTCTCCCAATCATTATGAATTTTATTTTCCAACGTTTGAAAGATTGGAAGTGAAAAATATAAGCATAGAAATACAGGCTAAGAAACCAGAGTCCCAGTGTTATTTGAAGTCATTTCAAGAGTATTTCAACAAGGTCCCACCTCATCAATCCGGATTAATTTGATATTTTTCACAAATCCTAACAAACAACTTACTTTGGCAATATGAACTCACTCAGTTTAGCTATGTTATTTGGATAATATCCCCATTAGCTAATTCCCCCTGGCTCAAAAGACAAGCATGTGAAAAAGAAAGGCCCAGGATTCAGTTGCAGACATGCTCCCCCTTTCTCCAAAACAAGCCACTCATCTTTCCTGTGCCCCCAGGTTCTTTTTGTTAAGTTGGAATTAAATTAGGAAACATGGAAGAGAAGCAAAAGCGATTGCCAGAACACTTTCCAAAACTAATGCTCATGGGTGGCTGCTAGTTCAGCTCTATTGCTGCCCAATTCAAAGTCTGTCGTGACGCCACATTCCTAAAGCAAAAGTATGAGGAAATCATGACACCTGTAAGTATTAATCAAGAAGAAACTCGAGCCTCAACACTGGAATGGACATCAGGGCAAACGAAAAAAAAGGTACAAGACTTGGTGCCTTCCCAAAAAGAACATATTATAAAAACATATGTAGATTTAAAAGCACATGAAATAGTCACATAATCCTATAAAGCAATCATTCAAGAGATGCCAAGAGGAAGGCTATGTAATATAAGGAAATAAGACATAAGAAGCAGAAAGGATGAATACCCAACTTTTGTATCAACATGGACGGGACTGGAAGAGATTATGCTGAGTGAAATAAGTCAAGCAGAGAGAGTCAATTATCATATGGTTTCACTCATTTGTGGAGCATAACAAATAGCATGGAGGACAAGGGGAGCTAGAGAGAAGAAGGGAGTTGAGGAAAATTGGAAGGGGAGGTGAACCATGAGAGACTATGGACTCTGAAAAACAATCTGAGGGTTTTGAAGGGGCGGGGAGTGGGATTTTGGGGGAACCAGGTGATGGGTATTGGAGAGGGCACGGATTGCATGGAGCACTGGGTGTGGTACAAAAACAATGAATACTATTATGCTGAAGATAAATTTAAAAAATTTAAAAAAATAAATAAACATTAAAAAAAAGAAGCAGTTGAGTGTTGAATCACTATATTGCACACATGAAACTAATATAACACTGTATATTTACTGGAATTAGAATGAAATTAAAAAATAAAATAAAATAAGCAATGGAGAAAAACAAACACACTGGGAAAACAAAACTTTTCCAATTTCCACGAGTCATTTTCATGGTGACAAAAAAAAAAAAAAAAAAAAAAAAAAAAAAAGGAAGGTGATGACACCAGGATGAGAAGAACCTTTTCCCAGGATGCAGATAGATACATGACAAAACTACAGAAGGAAAGAAGACCTAAAGCACTCACAGTTTAGTCAAAATAAGTTTTCCACATCCACTTTTCTTTGAGTGAATGGACGCAGGGAGCCCCAGAAAACAAACCAAAGAGCTATTGTTGAGCCTAATATTTTGGTCCATACTTTTTTTTTTTTAATTTTTATTTCTTTTCAGCTTAACAGTATTCATTGTTTTTGCACCACACCCAGTGCTGCATGCAATCCGTGCCCTCTCTAAACCCACCATCTGGTTCCCCCAACCTCCCATCCCCCGCCCCTTCAAAACCCTCAGATTGTTTATCAGAGTCCATAGTCTCTCATGGTTCACCTCCCCTTCCAATTTCCCTCAACTCCCTTCTCCTCTCTAGCTCCCCTTGTCCTCCATGCTATTTGTTATGCTCCACAAATAAGTGAAACCCATATGATAATTGACTCTCTCTGCTTGATTTATTTCACTCAGCATAATCTCTTCCAGTCCCGTCCTTGTTGCTACAAAAGCTGGGTATTCATGGTCCATACTTTTAAGAATGTCAAATGATTTGTGAAAGGGAAATAGCTAATCAAAACTAGTATTTACAGAAAATCTTATAATTTGGGGTTCAGAGCTGTTGGGGTTCATCAGCTCTAAAATTTTCTGGGGTACTAACATATTTCAGACAGGTAAACCAGAATTGAACTGTCCTCTTAAAACTAATATTTTGGGCCATTGCCCAGACAATAGTGATTATAGAGGGCTCCTTCATGAAGGATAATGGACACTAAGAAAAACGAATTCTATGCAACTGCTTGGATAATAATGACTATTATAGTTTATATACTACATAATCTACTTATAGTAGATAAGTCAAAATAAACCTACACCAAAACTTCCGTGTATGTACCCATATTACAATGAGAATAGAGAGGATGTTAGAAATAGAAGATCCTTCTTCATTTTTGTGAAAGTAAAGCAATACAGGTCATGTTGTTTGTGACGCAATTACTGTGAAGTGACAGTGACTTATGTGTTAGTCAATAGGGTAATACTCATTTTCTCTCCAGGATTTTGTGTTTCGAGATGACCTGTGGAAAATGGGACTGGTTCCTAACTCAAGATCAAATTTGTTTATTGGTGAAATTTTTCTTATACCTTCTAAAAGAGTGAACTTGTAAATGGTATCATTCAAGTCCATATCTACTCCCATTACAGTGCCCCATTTACAACTGGCAAATTGCCTTGATTAGCAATTCAAAGCATGCTTGTTTTTTTTTTTTTCTCTTAAAGAGACATTAAAGTTCCATTCAGTGTGGACAGTCCTAACAGTTGCAATTGCAAAAGTTTCATCTACAATAGAAGGTGTTGTCATTTTTATAATACCTGAAGTAACTAATACAATAAAGATTTCTTTAAAAAATTGTCTGTTAAAAATTTTTTTTTCAACACCTTTTGTAAATTAAATGTTTATGACATGAAAACAAATGTGATTTTATTGCTTCAGGAGGGTATTTCTGAATGAGAATTTGCTAAACAAGGTCAGAAATGGTTTGTGTAGGGCACCTGGGTGGCTCAGTGGATTAAGCCTCTGCATTCAGCTCAGGTCATGATCTCAGGGTCCTGGGATCCAGGCCTGCATCCAGCTTTCTGCTCAGCAGGGAGCCTGCTTCTCCCTCTCTCTGCCTGCCTCTCTGCCTACTTGCAATCTCTCTCTCTGTATCAAATAAATAAAATCTTTAAAAATTTTTAATTTAATTTAATTTAATTTTTTAAAAAAGACAGGTTTTGTGTATACATTCAGGTAATCCTCAAATAGGGTCCATATACTATCTCTTAAAAGAAAAGCCAAAACAATTACACATATTCTGAATTATCTAAATTTGAGCTCTTGGTGTATTTGTCTCTGATTGTCATCAGAGTACTTCAAATTATATCATATGAGATTCATTCTTGATCTTGAAATATATACAGCTTTCAGGGAGTTGTTTGAACATGTTAAATGTATATTTGAAGTTATTATATTATCTGAGTATATCAAAATGTCTGTCCCTTGTAAAACTACTTTAAATTGAAGCACATTAAAAATATTATATTCAACCTCATATTATAATTTCCTATGATTTAATTTTTTTAGTATAACAGATTTCAACTACTCTACTGGTCAAATATTCAGTTGTGGGATACCCCAAGACATAGTTTTAAAATGCAAGGTCTATGGGAAAGTGTTCTTGACGTTCTTAATAATGAATGATCTTCCAAGCAAGTTTATAGAATACAATCTATTTTTAAGAAATTATTTGCCTACATTAAAAGCAATTCAACAATATTGTAAAAAGTCACCTTATATGTGTAAGGATCTATTTAGCAAGAGGCTTTCATTAAAGTTAAACTGTCCCTGCTCCCCTTCCCCCAGGGGATTTACTTAAAAACAAGTCCGGCAAACCAGCTCCAGGTAACAAAGCCCAGATACAAGGGTGGGTCAGGCCAGGTGGAGACATCCGATCAGTGGGGGGTTGCATACTGTCTCCCTAGCTACCAAGGAGTATGGGCCCCTGCCCTTTGGGAGCCTTTTTGGCGCCAATCCTACTCAAGGTGTAATAGGTTGGTTCAAATGTCTACTAGGGTAAATTGTAATTCAATTGATCACCTAGCATCACTGTGGAGTTTCCTGTGTGTGTTACAATCTCATTGGACACCTGTGCGTGGCCAGGCCCTACCCCATGGCCTTTGCCCTTAAAAGCTAGTCTGTGAAACAGAGAAGGGTCGCCCTCTCTTGTAAGAGGTTTGTCCCCGAACATTCGGTCTGATTCTTGATGCTTGGCGGGAAATAAAGCTTTGCTTGACCTTCGCTTTATATCAGTCTCGCTCCTTTAATCACGGACCTGTTATTGGGGCATAACAATATGAAGCCCAGACACTGGATACACAAGCATTAATTATAAATTCATAATGCAAATAAGAAGATAAAATATGATACATCTTTAAATATGCTCTCTATTTTGTTCGTCTACCTGGCAAAGTTAGGTTATCATGATTAACATTGTTGATCAACACATACACAATTTATGATATTTAAAGAGGTAATAACCTCACACCCATGTGAATGGTTAATACCAAAAAAAGACACCAAAATAATAGCAAATCTTGGTGAGGATGTGGGGAAATTAAAACATGTGTGCACTGTTGTTAGGAATGTAAAATGATATAGCACCTCTGGAAAACAGTATGGCAGTTTCTCAATAAACAAACAAACAAACAAACAAACAGAATTACTATATGATCCAGAAAATCTTTGTCTGGGAATATACCCAAAAGGATAGAAAGCGAAGTTGCAAAGAGGTATTTGTATATTTATAACAACATTATTCGCAACCACCAAAAGGTAGAAAGAACTCAAGTGCCCACTGATAGATGAATGGATAAACAAAGTGGTGTATATACATGCAATGAAGTATTATTCAGCTGTGAAAAGAAAGGAAATTCTAACACATACTACAATGTAGGTGAACCTGGATATTATGCTGTGATATAAGCCAATCACAAAAAGACAAATATTCATATGGGGTATCTAGAGCAGTCAAATTCATGGAGAGAGAAAGTAAAAGGGTGATTGCCAGAATGTGGGAGGGAGAAATGGGGAGTTTTTGCTTAATGATACAAAGTTTCAGCTTTGCAATGTGAGAAGAGTTCTGGAGGTGGATAGCAGTGATAGTTATACAACAACGTGGGTGCACTTAATATCACATTACTGTGCACTTTAATAATAATGCTTAAAATGGTAAATTTTATATCATGTGTATTTTACTACAACTTAGAAAAATATACAGACCATTTAAAAAAAATCTATATGATGGCCTAGTCATTTAAAATATACACTTTTGAACACGTGACTGCAACATATTCAATATGGCCCCAAAGAAAAGATTAACATTAGTATGCCAGCTTCCCTTAGTGTCCCATGGAGATGAACCAAAATTAAACAACAAATTAATGGACAGGTAACAATCCCAGTCCACACAAATGAATTCAAATAAAACTGCCCCTCCCCTCACCTCAATACAACTGGTCTGGATTTAATAGAAATCTGACGATTGTGGAACTTGAGAAGGATATTAGCAAAACTGAACTTGAAATGTCCTTTTCCAAATATCCCCTTAGCCACTGAAAAGTAAATATGACCCAGCACTTCACTTTTGAAAGGAAAAGATTGGTTCATGGAGAGGTAGCAAAAGAAGTTTACCCTATATGTGCGATATGTCTATATTTAGAACCCAATTAGACTGACTACCTATTTATGCATTTGCGCAACAGGCTAAATTAGATTGACAGAAAATAAAATGAGGGATTAAGGAATTATCATAAAAGTGAATTTGAATGACAGATACGTTATTTTTACATTCATGTGGACAAATTGTCTTTTAACCAAAGCAGCTGTAACTTGCAGCTGATATGTGAAATCAAAATACTTAACCATTCCTTCCAACATCTTGCCATATTAATTAGAATACTTTCTACACTATAGCAGTTTAGCCAGGAAACATGACATCAAGACATAAGATTAACTGCTGACTGGGGACTCAGATGATAAAGGTCACATTTGAAGTTGGAAAAAATAAAATGGCCAAGGAAAATTATGAACTGCAAATGCAGTAACATCAAACCTGTGTGAGGTCCACAAGAGAAAAGGCAACGACTTTGAATTCTAATGTTTTATCCTCATGAAATAAAATAATTTAACTTTTAGGGTAAATAGTTCCCTAAAGTTAGATTATCTAGAGATGTACTTTCTCGAGACTCCCATAACTTTTTAGCAAGCCTTTTATACCTACTGATATTTTGCTACAGAATCCATTTTTGAGTGAACTTTATCAATGATACAGTTAATATCACATTGGATAGCATGTCAGGATTAGGTTCAACTACATGTAAAAACATATTAATATGATTGTGGCTTAAACAAAGTAGATGTTTATTTTTCTTTCCCATGAAACATTTTGTCAGTATATCTGTTTTACCACCTTGACCACATTATTCCTCTTCCAAGAGTACAGTGTAGTCCAAGAGACTTGCTACAGTTTTCAGTTCAGGCAGTAAGAATAAGAGAGGAGAGAAGAAATGGTGCCCCTCTCACTAAAATTCAATTTCTGTGTTTCCTTGCATCTCACTGGCTAGAAGCTGGTCACATGTCACCACGGGCTGCAAAGAATTTTGGAAATGTGGGATTTACCTGCCTCATTGCTGCCTAAATGACAATGGAAGTTCTATTACTAAAAACATGGAGAATAGATATTAGGTGGAAAATTATAATCTGCTATGTGCTGAAGATCTAATCCCACAAAATAAGCTGGACACTCTAAGTAATTGTATAGTGCCGTGAAGATTCAACTCAACAACATGAAGTCAGTAGGAGGTTGGGTCTCTGAATGCCCACTATCATTGGGGTTATATCTGATTCATAGATTACCTAAACCTTTTAACTTATATAAGATTTTGCTAGAATCAGGACAGTTTTTAAATTTCAGTTATTACTATTTTAAGTAGAAATATTCACTACTATGACAAATGGTAAAGTCTAATCATGGATGAAAAAGAAATTTTTTTAACATGTCTCTAAATTAGTCTTCTCAGACTAAATTCAGTGCCAAATAACTTGGGGCACCTGGGTGGCTCAGTGGGTTAAGTCTCTGCCTTCAGGTCAGGTCATGATCTCAGGGTCCAGAGATTAAGCCCCGCATCAGGTGCTCTGCTCAGCAGGAAGCCTGCTTCCCCCTCTCTCTCTGCCTGCCTCTCTGCCTACTTGTGATCTCTCTCTGTGTGTCAAATAAATAAATAGAATCTTTAGAAAGAAAAAAGTAAATAACAGTACTACTGAGGAGTAATTAGTGAGCATAGTTCTTCGATACTAATGCAAAATGAACTGTTAATTGTAGTAGCTGAAAAATGGACCCCCTAGAATCTGTGAATATCACCTTATGACACTCTGTGCAGATGTGGTTACATCAAGGTCATGAAATAGGGGGATTATCCTGGATTATTCAAGTGGCACCTCAATGCAATGATATGTATCCTCCAAGAGCAAGGTGGAGGAAGACTTGACACATACAGAAGAGAAGGTAAACTTAAGACAAAAATAGAGTTTGGAGTAAGGCAGCCCCAAACCAAGCAATGCCAGCAGCCACCAGAAGTGGGAAGAAGAAAGAAATGGACCCTATTTTAGAGCCTTCCATGTGGGTATGACCCTCCTAAAACATTGATTTTGGACCAGTGATGCCGATTTCAGACTCCTGGTCTCCAGAAATGTAAGAAAATAAATTTCTGTTGGTGTCAGTTACCCAGGTGGTGGTAATTAGTTACAGCAACCAGAGGAAATGAATCTGGTTATTTTAAACAATTAAGAATACTTTGAGGCCCAATTTTTAAAATTATTTATGTGCATTTACTTCTTTCAGCTCACCTGCATAAGTAGGTTTATGGTTACAAATGATTTCAGGAAACTCATAGCAAGAAGACTTTCTTTAACCAGTACTGAGAGGAGCTGTAGAAGGTTACTGATAGGGGCGCCTGGGTGGCTCAGTGGGTTAAAGCCTCTGCCTTCGGCTCAGGTCATGGTCTCAGGGTGCTGGGATCGAGCCCCACATCAGGCTCTCTGTTCAGCAGGAAGCCTGCTTCCTCCTCTCTCTCTGCCTGCCTCTCTGCATACTTGTGATCTCTCTCTGTCAAATAAATAAATAAAATCTTAAAAAAAAAATGTTACTGATAGCCTGTGCTGTGTCAGGTTCTGTACATAGCACTGGATATAAAAAGAAAAGAAAAGAAAATGTACCCAGAGGGCTGCAGCCTTTCCTGCAAAGACTGTAGAGTTTACTGACACAGAGTAACAGGCAAAACAATAAACGCTTAAGTGTTACAATTCAATATGTAGTCACACTAAGAAGGACTCCATTCAGTTTGGGTGGTCAGACACAACCTTCGTGAACAGATGATTATATTTAATTTGAGACCTAATTAATGGCAATAACTCGGTTACATGATGAATAAAAAATAAAGGTGTAATCTGATTCTGGGTTTCAATGCAACAGTGATGGATAAAATCAATGTAGTAAGTTGTGACCAGCCATTAAAAAAGAAAATAAATAGAAAAAAAAAAAAAAAGCAGAGATATCACATATAGCAAAGACAAGTACTGTTTTAGGAAAATTCTCATTGCAGTTTTACACACACATACACACAAACACATGTATATGTGCCTCCTGGGTCATGGTATTGAAATCTAACACTTACTGTGGACTCTACCCACAAAAATTGAGAGGATAATCTTCCAGGTAGAAGAAACAGCAAATGAATAAATACTAAAGAAAAGGAAGAAAAAAAAATAGTTTGAAATATCTGAGGAACTAGAAAACTCATTTGGCCTCACCTCAGAGAGCGCTGGATGTGCCCGTGGTTGGGCAGGGCAGATATATGGAGGGAGTCTGCGGATCTGAGGAAGGAGAGGTTAGCAGAGCCTGTTCATGCAGGGCATATAAGTCACAGTTACTGAGTTTTTATTTCATTCTAGAGCTACAGGAAGCCACTGGAAGGTATTAAATGGAGGATCTGCTTTCCATTTACAAATATTCACTCAGTTGTGTGAAAAACGTATTGGAAAAGAGCAAGAGCAGAGGCAGGGATATCAGTTCACAAGATAAAACACTGGTCCAGGCAAGAGTGAATAGTGGTTTGTGCACCACTGCACAAACTATGATGGTGGAAAGAAAATTCTATTGGGAAGAGGTTGAAACATGTGACCCACAGTAATGTCAATGATATAACATTGTAACTAATTTGGAATTGGTTTTCTCTTCACTTTACTTCAGATATTATATCTGGACAGCACACAGCACACATAGGATTACCACAGGATATGGAATAGTTTTGGAATTAAATTAATTTTCTTGTCTTCACTCAATCGGACCTAAATTTTTCCACTTGTCCTCCTTCTCTTATCTTCCTTCACTGTTTTGTGATTGTCTGAAAAACACAGAGTATAAAGTGTTTAAAATTTACAGAAAAGTGAAGATGAAAATGAAGAAAATAAAACAAAGACTGGTCCTTCTAAAAAAATCATGTAAATTATTATATAGTTTTAGAATTTTACGATGAATTTCACAGAATGTCAACATTAGACAGCGGTCAGCCAGCTGACTGTTGGTGCGCCTAGAATTACACCATTCAATCTACACATCCCTGCTTTAGAAATACACAGTAGGTAAGTGATCAAGAAACTTTTTGCTGCTAGTTTGCTTGATTTTGCTGTTTTGTTTCTATTTTCCATTTGAACGTGTTCTCTACTTTTTCCCTAAGTTGGATAGGCATAGTCTCTAGATAAGTAAGGAATCAGGAGTGTGCTGGTTTTGAGTTAAGTGGTACAAGATTTCAACATATTTCAGTTCCCTTTTAGTGACTTTGTTACAGACAGAGAAGTAAATCTCTCTCTTAATCCTACTATCTTACATGGAAAAATAAGGGACAGAGAAAACTGCTAAGAGAATTTAGCATGTACAAATTAATTCACACTCCCTTTGCAGATTCCTGGGCATCTTTTATTGGGTCATGCAGAAGGGAAGTTGTGGGTAGGGACATTTTATTTAATGAAGACGAGTTCTTTATTGGTTGGGTATGTTCAGCCTTGTCAATTGCCAGGTCCACACAAATCTTCAAATGCTCTGGAAGAGGAGAGCCAGCTCCCTGCTTTACCAACCCAGCACTTTGCTACTCTCCGCCTTTTTAAGGAGAGCTAGTTTGGCATCTTCAGGCACAGTATTTTTGCAACAGTATTTTTGTGCATGAAATTGACACCTCTGTGCATAGGTGTACTTCCCAAACATAACTTACATTTGAAATTGCTTTAGCTTTTCCTGGAGGAAACAAACTCTATTCTAGAGGTCGCTTTTTGTTTGTTTGTTTTGGTAAAATTGAATGCTGTGTTACCCTCTTAAGTATTTATCTATATAATTTTACAAGGCTAATGTACAGAGAAAAATTTGAGGCACTAGCACACACACAAAGTATTATTAATCCATACCCTCTATCTCTTGGAATACTTCACTTAAGAAAGAATTTTTTTTAATCACATCTGTGACTCAAATTATTATTACAGGTTACAAGTGAATAGCACCTAACTAGAAAATAGAAAAAATAGAAAAAAAAAAAAAGGCAGAGATATCATATATAGCAAAGACAAGTACTGTTCTAGAAAAATTCTCATTGCAGTTTTACACACACATACACACAAACACTCATACATGTGCCTCCTGGGTCGTGGTATTGAAATCTAATACTTACTGTGGACTCTGCCCACAAAAATTGAGAGGATAATCTTCCAGGTAGAAGAAACAGCAAATGAATAAAAATTCGAACATATTTGAGCTACTTACCGAGAGACAATCTAAGAACTTGCCTTAGTTTGGATCTAATACATGAATATACCTCACCTCAATGAGACATGAATCGATTTGCAGGTAGCAGGAAATTGGGCCTCTCCTGGCCCAATTCAGGAACTTTAAGCTATTGCAATTTGGTAGACAAAAATCCAGTTGAGTTGGTTTTAATGTATTATATATTTTTATTCCACATCCACCAAAAAACAAAAATAAAGGAAAAACAAGACAGGAGTGAGATAAGGTAAGCAGAGAAATCACGTCAGTAAGTGCCAGTTACATATATATATATACACACACACATATACATATATATTTTTTTCTTTTTTTTCTCATTCCCTTTTCATGGGGATAGTATCTCATATCAACTTGAAGAATCTGGAAGAAGAGATTAATCTCATTTTCAGTTGTTGTTAGAGTCATAGGCTTGTTCAAGAGCTTGTATTGTGTTCTGCTTTCAAAGTTCATTAATTGCCTTTTTTCTTGACACAAAATCTCTGCCATTCTACATTTTTTAAACAGAAATCCTTCTAATGCAATTTACCAATACGCAATTACTTGAATCTGTTTTGTGAGCTGAGACTGGCATCTACTGGTAAAATAAATTTGGTTCACAACTGCATAACAGTTTTTCATAGGTAGGAATATATTTCCTTGTGAGCTACTATAATATTGCTTTCATTTTACTCATTAATATCAAAATGGAAAAGTTATAAAATATCACGATCTATATTCAGATAATTTTTACATTTAAAAGATAAAAGCTGGCTAATATCCCCTGAGTTAAAGAAATCTAGTATATGTAGAAATTACTATTCAGGTTTCAAAACAAATTAGAATCTGTTTGGACTCATGGAATATTAGTGTATTCCAAAGGACTGACTTAGGAACCACAGACAGACACTAGATTGTGGATTACATCAGCAAATCCTCTTAATTCTTCTCCTAAAATATATTGTATATTTATCTATTTCACTTAAACCTTACTGCTAACTATGCTAAAACACCATTTTCTTACCTGGAATACTGATCTGGAATAACGAGAAACGAGGTGTCTCGTTTCTACTACACTGCAATTCTAATACTTAATCCTATTCTCAACACAGCAGAATGTTTTTTTTTTAAATGTCAATCCCATATTTAAATTGGATCATGAGCTGCTGAAGAGAAAGTGCCTGGCACATATTATATCTGTAATATTAATAAGTATTTTGCCATAACGTTATGCCAATTACAATTTCTTTAGAGATGGACTCTAAATGGACTCTTAATGGTAAAAAAAGCATACTAAACTCTCTAAGTCATACACATGCATTTAATTAGACAATATTTTTATTTTTATTTTTTTAAGATTTTATTTATTTATTTGACAGAGATCACAAGTAGGCAGAGAGGCAGGCAGAGAGAGAGGAGGAAGCAGGCTCCCTGCTGAGCAGAGAGCCCGATGCGGGCCTTGATCCCAGGACCCGGAGATCATGACCCGAGCCAAAGGCAGAGGCTTTAACCCACTGAGCCACCCAGACATCCCTAGACAATATTTTTAAAAGATATATAAAAGACACATTTACAGAATTAAGCTTGGGACCAAATTTACTACATTTTTGATACATTACATAACCTCTGTTTTTGCAAATCTGAGCAGAGTAAAATACTACTTTTTATCATCGTGATTCCATAAATTTGCATTCCAGGATTAATAAAGTTATACATCTTACTTGTTTGTCTTCAACTTTTTTCATTATGTACCATGAACCTCTAAATTACAGCTGTCAAGTACTAATCTGGATATCCAGAGTATTTTTAATAGCTTTATGAGGTATAACTGACATACGATAAACCGCATGTATTAAGAGCGTATAATTGATGGGATTTGGCATGTGTAAACATCCATGAAATCATCACCAAAGTCAGGTAATGAACATATCTGTAGCCATCAAAGTCTCCTCCAGCCCTTGCATCCCTACTCTAGCCCTTTGCCACCGCTCCCAGCCCATACGGACAACAATCGATCCACTTCTGTAACTATAGATTAGTTTGCACCTTTTAGAATCTTATATATATGAAACCATATAGTTTTGGATTGGGTTGTATCACTCAGAAAAAAATTATTCTGAGAATACTAATTGTAGCATGTAGCAATAGTCAATTTCGTTTCATTGATAAGTAGTGTTCAGTTGTATAGGCATTCACTGTATGCTGTTTTTTGATTTATCCATTGATATAGATTTGGGTTGTAGTCTTTGTTAATCTTTGAATACACACACACACACACACACATTATTTTAAATAATGTTTTCATTTCTCTTGGAGATATATATCTCTTGGAAATATACATAAAATGTCTGGATCATATGAGATGTATAGGTTTAACTTTTTTAAAGAAACTACCATACTTTGTCCAACCTTCCTTCAAACGACCGAGTTAAGAGTCACAGATGGACATTACACATAAGAACAGAAATTAGAAATAGGTTGTTTCACAAGGTAGTCAGTATCAAATCACTGGTGTTTCTAAGCCAGGCTATATGAATACCAATAAAATAAGTAGCAAATTGGTAAATGTATATAGTAAATACGAGGTAGGCAATACATTTTAAATACCTGTTTTCGGTCCTCTGGACCTGTTCTTACATATGTGGAATGTCTAACACCATTATCTAGCTAGTTGCACAAATCCAAACATTGAACAATCATCCTGAATTTACTGCTTTCTTTACTCTTTTTACCCAGTTTATCAGCAAATCCTCTTAAATCTTCACCCAAAATACTAGTTCAATAGTTTTCCAGAAATATGTTTCCCTATCTTACACTCTTTGACTTAAAAAAATTAGTTGATTTTATTTTGTTTGTTTGTTTTTTAAGTGGTTTCAGGTTATCAGCAAAATTAAGCAGAAGGTACATATATTTCTCTTATGTCTCCTGCCTGCACACCAACGTAGACTCTCCCACTACCATTGTCACCCACACGAGTGATGTATTTGTTACAATTGATAAACCTATATTGACACATGATTATCATCCAAAGCCGTAATTTACATAAGGGTACACTCTAGGTGCTGCACATTCTGGGTGTTGGATAAATGTATAATCACATCTATCTATCATTATAATATCCAACAGACTATTTTCACTGCCCTAATAATCCCCTGTGCCCTGCTTACTCATTCCTCCCCACCCTCCATGCTTCTCAACCACTGATCATTTTATTATCTCCATAGTTTCGCTGTTTCCAGAAGATCATATAATTGGAATCATATAGTATCTGGCCTTTTTAGATTGACTTCTTTCACTTAGTAATATTCGTTTAAGATTTTTCCAATAATATCTTGAAAAAGAGTGATGAGAAGGGACTTCCTAACTAATCTTAGTGGGAAAGCTTTAGGCTTCTCACCATTAAGTATGATATTAGTTATAGGTTTTTTGTAGACAATCTTTATCAAATTAAGGAAATGTCCTTCTTTTCCTGGTTTACTGAGGGTTTTAACATGAATGGGTATTGGATTTTTCAAATGCATTTTATGCATCTATTTATATGATCGTGTGGTTCTACTTTATATCCTGTTGATACAATGGAGAACATTAAATTATTTTTGAATGTGAACTGGGCTTGCATATGTGGGAGAAATTGCACTTGATTTTGATCTATATCCAAATTCTTATATGGAAAGTGACAGCAATCTGCATTTTCATCAGCCAAGCATATTTTCCTGTATAGTTGACAAAATTACATATTAACATGGAAAGAAAATGTGATTAACTGAAAGAGATCAAACACAATTTTACTATCTCCCTTATCGCTGAACCACTTTAAAGAGTTACAAATATATACATATTTGTGTGGGTGTAAATAGGTATGTATATAAATTTATTTTGGTCCCTACCCTAGAGATCCTGTGCAGAGGTCAAGCCAAGCCTTTCACTGTCACAGCATGTTTGCGGATGTTAGAAACCGTTGTTCATCAACCTTCTTTGTAATCTCAAACCCAGGACCTCTATATATGGAAGTGGATGGAATATCCTGGGAAGGAAAATGCGGTGTGTGACACTGGAGAGCTGTTTCACTAGTAATATCAACCCCTCTGCTAAAGACTCCCTCTTTTCCTTCCCCAGACTCTGAAAGGAATATATGCTCTGTTCTTGCCAGGACGCAGAATGAGCAGTACCGATCATAGGCAGCAACAACAAATCAGCCATGGAAGGAAGTAGCAAGGGAATGCCTCAAGCATCAAAAAAACCCAGAACTAATCACTAGTCCCATGTCAGGGACCTCACAGAAACAGTGGTTGTGTCAGGAAACAAACCTAGAAATGCAGTGATTTTTTCCTAAGCAAGGCTCGTAAGTTTATTAGGTATAAAGGATATCCGGGTTCCATGCATAAATATTTGGACTCCTATTTTTCAGTAGTTTGAGCTTTAATGGACACATCACACTCCATGGCTTTCATTCTACAAATGTTTATTGGTTATTTATTCAGATATACCTAGTAAAACAAAACTATGAAACTGGGGTAGACAGATCAGTACCTGAAAAAGAAGATAGAGGAGAACAAAGGCTCTGAGTAAGAAGAGGAGGGTTTAATGCAGTGAACCTATAAGGGATTACTATCTCAAACTGATAAAAGGAAAAAGAACTCACTCAAATTATTACTGGGGCACGTGAGTGGCTCAGTCAGTTAAGGTCAGTTAAATGTCCAGTTCTTTGTTTTGGCTCAGGCAGGTCATGATTGCAGGGTCTGGAGATCAAGTCCCGCACCTAGCTGAAACTCAGCACGGAGTCTGCCTGAGACTCTCTCTTCCTCTCCCTCTGACCTTTTCTCTGCTCTTTCTCAAACAAATTAAACAAACAAATAAAATCCTTAAAAAAATTATCGTTATTTTTAATCATCTCATAATCACTTATTCATTCAACCAACAATTATTATGTGTCAACGAACCATTACTGTGGTTAAAATATTTTTTTATTGGTAACGTAACACATATTATGGCTTGGAAGAATCTAATATGGGCAAAGGATTCTAAGAGAAAAACAAACAGAACTAAGCAGGTAAGCTTAAATAGTAATGGATCCAACAATCTGATCTGTTTTTTATGCTCTGTATAAGGTAGCTGAGAGTCTGGTGGATGAATTGTTGAATTTATGTTGTATTTCAATCTATATTACCATTATATGTTGAAAAGCATTTTAAAAGATAACATTACTGTAGAAAAGTGGTCACTGGTTATTGAACTCATTTCAGCAGAGGGGAAAAAAAAACTTGTGTTAAGAACTAAAATCACGGGGCGCCTGGGTGGCTCAGTGGGTTAAGCCACTGCCTTCGCCTCAGGTCATGATCCCAGGTCCTGGGTTCGAGCCCCACATCGGGTTTTCTGCTCAGCAGGGAGCCTGCTTCCTCCTCTCTCTCTGCCTGCCTCTCTGCCTACTTGTGATTTCTCTCTGTCAAATAAATAAATAAAATCTTTAAAAAAAAAAAAAAACTAAAATCACTTAACAAACCTCTTCATATTATTTCCTTATTATTTTAGTAACTAAGTGTTTGAACTTTAAAAAGCTAAGTACATTCTAAGAATTGAATTTTTAAGAAAAAGTTACTAGTCAGAAAATTTCGCATATATTTTCTCTTGATTTATTTTAAAATAACATTATAAAATCACCATAATCTCTTTGTTATTTACATTTTGTTATTTATTTTCCATATATATATATATATATAAAATGAAGTGTATGTATTTTCTTACAGAAATGGGATCAGTGATTTTTTTTTAAGATTTTATTTATTTATTTGACAGACAGAGATCACAAGTAGGCAGAGAGAGAGGGAAGGAAGCAGTATCCCTGCCGAGCAGAGAGCCCCATGCGGGGCTCGATCCCAGGACCCTGAGATCATGGCCTGAGCTGAAGGCAGAGGCTTTAACCCACTGAGCCACCCAGGTGCCCCAGGGATCAGGGCTTTTAAACTTTTTTATCATGATAATACAATGTAAACATTATCCATAATCACAATTCAATCTCTGTATCATTTCTCCTAGATATTTAGGTGGTTTCCAAATTGTCACTTTATACGACAAACCCAGAGCAATAAATATACATGATGAATAAATGCTGGGAGACATTTTATGTCCTTTGATCCATTTCTAGCAGCCAATTTTGGGGGCCAAAGGCTAAAATTATTTTTAAGGATTTTGATTTATATCCAAATTCCTCTATTAAAGGTTGCAGCAATTTGCATCTTCAACAGCCAAGCATATTTTCCTGTACCGTTGGCCACATCACATTTTAACATGAAAAGAAGAGGTGACCCATTGAAATAAATACAAATTTACTGTCATCTTCATTTTTGAACCACTTTAAAGTACGACCAAAAAAATTGACCTAAAACTTTATGCTCAATGAAACAAGAGTTACAATCACAATCAACAAACCAGAATGGACACAATAAGTCCTGTACAGAGGCACCTGGGTGGCTCAGCCAGCTCAGCGGAAGAGGTGGTATGGGGCCAAGAGTACACTCGTCATGAGCACTAGGTGATGTATGGTGTCGAATCACTTTATTGTACACCTAAAACTAATATTATACTGTATGTTAACTAACTGGAATTAAAATAGAAACTTAAAAAAATAAGTAAAATTAGGGGTGCCTGAGTGGCTCAGTGGGTTAAACCTCTGCCTTCAGCTCAGGTCATGATCTCAGGGTCCTGGAATAGAGCCCCGCGTCAGGCTCTCTGCTCAGCGGGGAGCCTGCTTCTCCCTCTCTCTCTGCCTGCCTCTCTACCTACTTGTGATCTTTCTCTCTGCAAATAAATAAATAAATCTTTTAAAAAGATAAGTAAAATTAGATTAAATTAAATTTAACAAAAAAAAATGAAAATAAAATATACATAACTGAGAGCTCCCAAGCACAACATAATAAATTTAAAATATATATACCTGTGCATGTGTACTACAATTAGATAAACATAACTGGGATTTAAAGAAAAACTAAAAAAAAAAAAAAAAAAAAACTTGGTGGGGTGGGCTATTTGGAGGTGAATGGGGAGATATGCCCCATAGGAAAAAAAATACAAATTAGGTGAGAGGGATTTGAGCCAACTAATGTAATTTGGAGACTCCTACTCCCAGTGCACCACACAATATTTTTCATTAAATTTTGCTATGTTTGAAGATAACTGATAATTAGAAAGAAAATTACATAAAATGTATATATAGTTGTAAAAAGAAACAACATGCAAAACCATGGAGAGGTAAACACAATGGAAAACACATTGAACACAGGAATCATTTGTCATCATTTTCTTTAAACATACACACAAAGTCCTGTTTTAAAAATTCTTTTAGTTTTTGTTTGTTTGTTTGTTTTTTTTTTTTTTTTTAGGGTTGAAAGCATAATAAGCCAAAATATGTATTACTTTAAATTCCTCTAAATATGTATTACTTTAAGATACAAGAAGACACATCTCAGTAATAGATAAAGTTTTAACTGGGCTCTAAATATGAAGTCCTAAGAAAGAGATTAAATACAAGTCACATCCCTAATTTCATAGACTTAACCAATCATATAACAGGTTTCTCTGGTAATACAATATTATTTTCTGAACTACATTCTCTTACTTTTCATCATTTTGGTCTTATACTCTCTACCTGTCTCCAAGATTACAGTAAGAATCTCATTTTATTGAAGATGGTGTCAGACTTTTAGGAGTCTGCCTGTACCAAGATAAAACATATTCCATTCATATCAGTATAAGGAAAATAATTTCCTTGTTTAGACACCAGTAGACTATAGTGGAGCTTCTTTCCATGCTTTCATCTCTTTGGGACCATGAAATCAAAAGACTGACACAGTTTAATACACATATTGAGAAACAGAAAAACATATCACCAGATTTAGTGCAAGATTTAGATATTTTCCAGTAAATGCAAAAATCTGATTTCTTTCAAGTTAGTGTGTAAGTGTGACTGATGTCACCACTCTAATACCTCAACATTTATTGCATACTACTCAAGTTGTGTCCAAAAATACAGTGAAAATTTCAGGGCAAAGATCCTATCTTACTCATTTTGCAACCTCTATGTCTAGCAAATGGTGTGGCATAAAATAGGTGCTTATCTTAGGCAGTTCAGGTTGCTAGAGCAAAATCTCATAGGCTGGGTGACTTCAACAATACACAGTTATTTTTCAGGCTGAGAAATCTGAGATCAGGGGAGCAGCATGGTGGGGTTCTGCTGGGGTCCCTCTTGCTGGTTTGGAGAAGACTGCTTTCCTGCTATATGGAGGGTCCACCCTCATGACCCCATCTGAACCTAATTAAACCTCCCAAAGGCCCTACCTCTTAACATAGTCATCTGGGGATTTGGGTTTCAACAGATGAATTTTGAGGAGGACACAAACATCTGGTCTATACCAGTACTTAAACGTATTTGTCAAATAAAATGGAATTAAGATAAAGTACCAATGGCAGGAGTGATCAATCGTAGCATGCTCATGTAGCTACTTTAAGCATAGTGAATGGGTCAAATGCTAGATCCCATTTGACTCAGACTCAGCTTTGTATCTAGCACAATTAATATAAACGATCTCAAATATCATAATGTTTCATGTGAATCTTTTCATTCCCACTGTAAAGATGTTGAAACTTTATTGTGTATATAATGTTAATGGAAACTTCCATGAATGACTTCATAAAGATTCTTCTATAAATATTCCAAGGATCTTCTTTGCATTTTTCACTTATGGAAATCAATGGAGAAAGTAGAGAAAGGGAATAATAATAACAATAACAACAATAGTAATAATAGCATATATTTTGATATGCTCTTTTATATGATTACATAATCTTGCTAGAAATCTGCAATTATTTTTTTCATGGAAGAGAGGCAATAGTTATTGAATATTAATTCTCAAACCCAGGCAGGCTATTTTTTCCCAAATACTATGTGAAGTGGGCTTTGTAATCATATTTTATAGTTGAATAATCTAATTGTTCTAAAATATAAAAATGTCTATGTGAGTTTTTAAATTCCCACTATATAGATGCTGAGAGTTCCTCAGTATGGTCTTTATTCGTTTTTCTACTTTCACCCTTAAGTGCCCCTGACTTTCTCCATTAATTTTTGCCAACTGATAATTTTATAATCATTCTTCCCCCTTCCTGAGAAATTTTAAGACTGAGACAACGATTTACCATGAAGCTGGAGAGAACAATAGGATATGGGTATAGTTTGGAAAGCCCTTGGATAATCTTGCATAATACCAATCTTAGGAAAATCAAATAAAATAATTTATTCTTCCTCCTCCTTCTTGATCCTAAATTTGATTTCTCCCTCAGTTCAAATTTATCACAATTAGTAATATGAGTGGACTGTACAATTTCTAACAGGTGGGACTTGTGGGAGCTTTAGTACCTGATGGCCAGTTACAATTTTCTTGCCATAGGGAATCTCTTCGGAGTTGGAAACAGCCAGTATTGAAATAACCTTTTAGAAGAGAGCAAATAAGAAGTCTGCTAGTAATAACAGGATCTGCATTTATGGTATTGAATAAATACAGCTATTTACATGCCCTTTGTTCCCTTTTACACAAACAGTAGTGCAGGAGTAATTCCCAGACCCCTGTTTCCCTGGAAAAGCTGTGATGTGAGCTCAGTGTCTCCTGATGCACAGCTGAAAGAATGGTCTAGGGGCGCATGGGTGGCTCAGCCAGTCAAGTGTCTGCCTGCAGCTCAGGTCATGATTCCAGGGTCCTGGGATCCAGCCCTGTTTAAGGTCTCTGCTCATCAGGGAGCCCGCTTCTTCCTCTCCCTCTGCTTGCCATCTCCCCGCTTGTGCTCACTCGTTCTCTCTCTCTCTGTCAAATAAATAAACAAAATCTTTAAAAAAAAAGAATGGTTTAGTCCATAAAGATATCAGTAATGGTTGTACAGATCAAAACGCAAACCCAGGTGTATTTGTTATCCACTAGATAAACTATCATCATTTCAGAAATATGTTCAGTAACTTTCTATGCACATAATATTGACATTATTCTTGTGGTGAGAAAGGTTTAGATTGTGCAGGAAGTTTCTGGAAAATCTTAGGGTCACCTCTGTTGCCTTTAGAAATAATTGCGGAGAACTCTGAATAGAAATCTAATTGTCAGAGTTGCAAATATTCTTAGCATTTTTTCGTTTAGCAATGCTGCCCTACTTTCTTTTAATAAAGAACAGCACGGCCATGTTATTTAAGGTGTCATCTATTAATTGGTTAAGAAAAATGCTCCACGACTTGCTTGAGACCAGACAGTCGCCAGCGTCATAAGCACAGCCCTATCTTACTTGCTGCAGTCAATTAAAATCTGGGTCTCCCGAGCCGTTTCTAGGTATAGACCCAATCTGATAGCTCATCATTAGTTCACATCCTAATGGCACAAAAACATTCCTGGAGACATTTAATTTTCAGCGCCAGAGGCTTTCTTGATAAAAGCTTCTTTTAAAAAAGTAGCTAGAAAGTCTTATTTTAAAAATCAGAAATGGCATCACTGCCTGGTAAAATAAAGGAACAATCACTGAAAGGAGAAGAAAAATAATGCTTGTTGTCATCATTTGACAATACATTTTAAGTGCTACTTGGGAGCAATAAGAATTGCTTATACATTCGGAAAGAAAATAATAGGATGGGGCTAAGATTATTAGACCAAACTGCATTTAGTTTTCCAGCTTTTTTTAGAGGTGTGTCTGCCTGTTTATTACTGAAAATATAGCATTCTTTACCAAGACTTGCTCCCATGATAATGTTGAATCAGAAAGAGCAAATATTTTAATCATTTCCCAAAAGAAAGTTTAAAAATTACTCCCATCTAATGAAAACAAGGACGAACAGAAAGCGACCAGGCCCTTAAATTTAGAAATGCTTTAAAAATACCTTTAGCTCCAAGTCATTCTGATGTCATCTATTAGTGACTGGATTTTGACTTTCATATTACACACCACGCAGACGGTTTACTCACAGATCCCCAGCTTTTGCCCATTTTGTTCTACCATGAAATTAATGGACTAAGAAAAAAATACTACTACCCACCTCTAAAATATCATATCATTTTCTCAATGAGCTAATTTTTATCTTCTAATGAGGATTATATAAAATGTACTATGTAGTCTGTAGATTCATGAAAAAATATAACTGGAAAAATTTATAAATTTCTCTCCTGGTATTTCCCAGAGCCTGAGGGCTACTTCTCTCGGCCCCCCCTAAGAGTCAAACTTTCCTTTAAAAATTATCTTGTGCTCACTCTCTGTATTTCTTTAAGCCTATCCAAGCTTTCCTTTTTCACTCTAACATCTGTCCCTGTATCTACCTAAACTATTCTCATTTAGGTCACCAATAGCTTCCAGATAGCTAGATCCAAATGGACATTTTTATATCCTTATTTTATTGTACTCTGTGGATTTGACAATGTTGACAACTCATCACCATTTTAAATTTTCTCCTCCCTTAGCTAATGTGACAGGATTCATTCTCATTATGAAGGTCCTTCTTTAAATATCACCTCAGAAGCATTCTCTGACCACCTGTTTAGAATAACCTACTGTCTGGATACAAACCGTAGATTTTAAGCTTCATGAGAGCAAAGATTTGCTCTCTTTACCATGGAACCATTGGTATTTATAATAGTGCCACACACACACACACACCCACACTTAATAAACAGTCACTGATGAACCGAATGAATGAATACTGGGTTCCACATCCTTAAAGTTAACTGGATATTTTCACTTAGATTTTCATAAATACCTCAAATTCACAAATACCTCAAATTCACAAATTATAACAAATTTGAAACCAATATAAACCATTTACTGTAACTGAGATCCTGTAGGCATTAAATTTACTAAAAGAGAGGAAAAGCTAAAATAGAAATAAGAAATTGTTAAGAGGCATGATTTTTTAAAATTGCCCTGTAGGGGAAATCAAGTATAATTTTAAATAAATTAACTGAAAAGTACCCATTCCAAAAAAACCTCAAAGCAAGGTTTTAAAACTCAAGTCTTTCTTTCCAAACACGATCTAAGAATGCTTCCTGTAAATCTAAATTCCTTCATTTCATCACTCTTTGCATCTAACAAAGTAGACATGATTCCTGGATGATGATTTCTGTAATTTCCTTGCATTGTTCTTCTCTTATTTATTTCTACTCCCTCTGTTTTAGTTCAAGTGCCCCCAGCTACTGCGACAGCATCTAACTGGTCATTGTTCCCAGTCCTGGCTCCATTCAATCTCTCCACCTCATTTTTACCCCCATGAGCTTTCTAAAACCTACCCATTTTACTCCTTGGGTAGAGATCTTTGAATACTTCACTAAGGCCTCCACAATAAAGTAGCCCTTCTTTTGCTTATCTCTACAAAGTTCTTTGTGATCTCCTTTATCACCCCTTACCATTCTCCTCCAAGATGTCTTATTCTATAAAGCTTCTTTCAATGACCTAATTGCAGTGCGCTCTTTTATTACTCTGTCTCCATCTAGGCTGTTCTCACCCATGTTCACACTCCCTCTCAGTCTGCTCCTCCAGTCCGTCCAGCTATTAATCACTCATCCTTTCACAGCATGCCAAGCGCTGAGCTAGGTGCAGAGAGCACAGCATTGGGAAAAATGCCAGACATAGTCCTTCCCCTGCTGAAGCTTCCAGTACAGTGGGGGAAGTTGCCAAATGGAGAGACTGGAGCATGAGGAAGGTGGAAGCTTGCATAGACGTGTTTTAGAAAGGCCATTTTTCATATTAAAATTCCCAACTCAAGGAAACTGCTATTACATTAAAACAATCCAAAGCTGACTCTCCCGCTATTTTGTTAATATAATAGTTACTTGAAGCAAGTCACCCCAGCTTTCAAATAGCTCCCAGGAACACATGCACTTTAAACTAAAGACCTCTGCTCTATATGGGCAAGCCCAGATAACAAGCTGGACTGGGCAGCTAAAATTGACTCCATCGAAGCTTTCTGCAATACAGGGTAGGGTGTTTTCCCCACAAAAAGGAAGACGTTTCTACGGTAAGAAAGGTGAAGATGCTTAGACAATAGAAAGCAAGGGGCATCGCCTAAACAGGTAGCTCAGGAAGTTGTAACTTAATGAGACAAAATTATGAATAGATTCATAATTATATTTTCTACCCAATACTACAATTAAACTTGGCTTGTTACCAAATATTAGAATAACATAATATTCTGAAATTGTACTGGGTTCAAAGCAGTGATTTGCTGTATTCAAAGTAGTGCTGTAAGCTATCCAGTGGAATTCATGAGCCATAAATAAAACAGTCTCTATAGTTAAGTTTATCTGCTTTATGTGGCATGCTGAATTTCATGTAAATAAAGAGATGATAGATCATAGATAGACTGAAACTGTAGCAAAGCACTTATACAATGGAAGTGTAAATCAACAAAAGGTAGGAGATTAATTCCTTCTCTCTAGTTATGTGACATGGAGCAATTCAACTAATTTTCTCTAGGCTATTTTGTGCTCTATAAAATGGAGATAATATTATCTCTATATCTTATACTTATATGGGAATTAAACATGATAAAATATCTTAAACTTCTGTGCCAGTGGTAAAACACTTTGCAGACAAGACTTTTAAAAAAGTTTTGCAACAAGTAATTAAATAGCTTGCGCTACTTTGTACCAATACCTTACTGTTATTACAGCTCCATTAATCTACTCTTGGTTTCAATGGTTGATTGGGAATTTCACAAATTATAACAAATTCGAAACCAATATAAACCGTTTACTGTAACTGAGGTCCTGTAGGCATTAAATTTCCTAAAAGAGAAGAAAAGCTAAAATAGAAATAAGAAATTGTTAAGAGGCATTAGTTTTTAAAATTCCCATGTAGGGGAAATCAAGTATAATTTTAAACAAATTAACTGAAAAGTACCCATTCCAAAAGAAATAATATAATTACCAGATTATACACTGACAGTCTCAGCAGAAGGCAAGGAAGCTGTTTGAATTAGTGGCTATGTTGGGGTGAGTGTGTAAGGAATAGGTTGGCAAACTTTTCTGTAAATTTCCAGATTAGTAGGGATTTTAGCTTCTGAGGATCTTCAGGTCCCTGGCACACACCCAACTCTGACAATGTAACACAAAAGCAGCCACAGACAGTACATAAAGAAATACGGTTGGTTGGCTGGATGCCAATGAAATCTTCTACAGTAAAAACACTGGCTAGATTTGATCCAAGGGCAACAGTTTCCAGACTCTTGGTGTAAGGCCACGAAATCATTAACAAATGTAACTGGTTATAAGTCGATTCTTTTCTGCCTTCTGTCTAGCTTTTGTTAGCTTTTTTTAGCAAAAAGAAAAGTGGAAGGAAGGATTATAAAAATATCTCCTCATTATGATAAAATACACTGTAAATTATAACCTAGAAGCAGCAAATGTCTCAAAGGTCATTTTATAAGTCTCCTTTTGATGTGACTTGGTTGAACAATGAAATCATATCCATAAAAATCACTCCATCTTCTGCTTCATATTTACCCATCTCTCCCACCAGAAAAAAAGTCCATTTCCGTTATAGCAGAAACTCAAACTCTTTAATTCAAACTGGGGATAGTTCCAGATCAACTTTATAACTTACCAAGAAGCCACAAGAAACTTACAGGAAATAGTCCTTAATGAGTATGGGTTACTCTCATAATTAAGTAGATAGAGCCAGTCATTTATTGTTAATTGAAAAAAGAAAGATATGTGGTAATAATGCTGTGTGTGCGTGTTTTTGTGAGCACATGCGTACAGTGTGTATGATGGGGCAATGCAATGAGAAATACATGAAATAGTTGGAAATGTGATAGTCATTTTTTTTTAACTTCCCAAAACCATTTCATCATTTTTTTGGTAATAGTTCCTCCAGTTTTGAGGAATTATTCTTTTCCACTCTAGCCATGAGCATCTCCAGTTTTTTATACATAGGCCTGAATATTTGGCCCACAGTGAGCCAATGAGAGCATCTGTCCCTTCCCGTCATGGTGCTTGGCTGGGAACTGGGGAATCCTACGGCCCCTTCAAAACTTCCCCTGGAATTTTATGATTGGAGCTCTGAGAGAGTCACTATGTATCCTGCCAGCATTATGCTAGGTGCTTATGGAAATATTCTCTGATTATACATGTCTCTATATGCATATAAAAATAAGGTTTTTTTTTTCCCTTTTACTAAAATAAGATCATCATATACTGGCTGCAGATATAAACAGTTCAAAGATGAGGTCTTACAGGAAAAGGGTAGGCCTTCATCTACTAGGTATCCATTATCATATGAAGAGGAAGAGACACACTGATAGAGACTTGGGGGGAAACCTGTTAAGATGGAGGCAGAGATTGCAGTGAAATAGCCAAGGGATGGTAAAGACAGCGGGTAACCATCAAAAGCTAGAAGAAAATCACGGGTCCATTCTCTCTCATGGCCTCCGGTAGAATCCAGTCCTGCAGACAACTTGAATTCAGACTTCTAGCTTCCCGAGCTGTGACAACAAATCTCTGCTGTTTTAAGCCACCTCATTTGTGTTATTTTGTTGGGGTTAACCCTAGGAAACTAATCTAAGTGTTGACTACAGAAAAGATATCTTTCGGTTTCTAAAGATATTCTTTATCAAGTTAAGGAAATGTTCTATTTCTCTTTTACATAATGTTTTGTCGTCTTTGTTGAATATAATGACCTCTCAGCAGTACAACTGATATGTCCTATTGTTATTTTCCCCTTTATTGTATTAATGTTGTGAAAGATTATGAAAACCTCAACAATTTTCCACCTTTCCCTGTAGGTATAACTCTTTAAAACATGCATTTATAGCTCCTGCCAAGTAAGAGAAATTGATTTCTTTATCCTTTGAATTTCTACTGTCCATATGCCTTACTGCGTCCAGTAGACTGTGGCAAGAGCACTGTTTTTCAATTCTAAGCCCAGGTCTCAAAGAACTTGCGTATTTCATGCATCTTCCCGAAATCTGACCACTATGAGATAAGCACGTCCAGGCTAGGCTGATGAATGATGGATTTTGACTAAACCCCAAACCAGCCACCTACACATTGAGTAAATAAGGTTATCAATTGGTAGTTTACCCCAGAAGCATGAATGAGGCTAGTCAATATCAACTAAGCCTGGCCCAGGACAGGAGCACTGCTCAGCTGACTCATAGACTCAAGAGAAATAATGGTTGTTGGCTAGCCACTAGGATTTGGAGTGATTTGTTATGCAGCAATTAAATAAATATAAATAAATACATATAATTAATATAAATGACTTCAAAAATGTATGTTTATATAAACTATAAATAATATAAAATACACTGATCTAAATATAAATATTTTATCAATAGATTTTAAAAAATTAAAGCATCCTTGTTATCTTAAAGAAATGGTCATTATTATAGAATTACTATACATACTACTAGATTCAATTACTAATGTTTTACCTGGAATTTTTACCCATGTTCCAGGATAAACGATCTTGTATTTCTGGTCATTGAAGTACATTAGTATGTTAAAATTCAAATAATAATGAAGATGATAAATGCATCCTTTATAAATCAATAGAAGACACTGGTACAGCTGTCAAACACAACATATTCTTTGCCATTTGCTTAATCCTTATTATATGCAAAGGGCTCTACTTCATTTCTCCACTCAATAATCTATAAAATAAGATTATTAATCTCAAATTATGGCAAGGAAACTGAAATTCAGATAAATTAAGTAGCTTGTCTAAGATCAAGCTATTAGTAAATGTTGCAGTTAGGTTAAACTCTTGTCTGAATAATCCCAAAACTTAATCTGTAGACCACATTGAGGAGTTCAAGAACAAAGGAAGATCTGAGAAGGTGACGTGGAGTGGCTCTAAGTTAATGTTTTAATTTATCCTCAAAACCAAAACCCTGGGGCACCTGGGTGGCTCAGTGGGTTAAAGCCTCTGCCTTCGGCTCGGGTCATGATCCCAGGGTCCTGGGATTGCGTCCGCATCAGGCTCTCTGCTCAGTGGGGAGCCTGCTTCTCCCTCTCTCTCTGCCTGCCTCTCTGCCTACTTGTGATCTCTGTCTGTCAAATAAATAAATAAAATCTTAAAAAAACAAAAACAAAAAACCCTTCCCCTATATTTTCAATATGCAAGGAGTAATACTACATTCCCTTTTCTCTAATCCATAATTACTTTGTACAAACATGCTTAATATTCATTCCAATGCTTAATTTAACTGAATTGTCACTGTCAATGTGGACTCATAAAAATGTGCTGAATTATAAGACACACTACCTAGATTTTTCCAAGTCTCCATCTCTGAATTGAATAGCACCTGATGTGAAAACAAAGTTGGTGAGTATAAACTTTCTACTAAATCCAGTAAATATTCAAAATATTAATACACGATTCTGATAAGACCAGGAAGAATTAAATTTTAATGGGTTTAGCATATAAAAAGATAAAATAATAAAAAATGTAAGGTATGGCTATTATTGGTTATTAAAAACTATGGATAATCAATGCATACAGAATTCTCTGTTCTGAAAAGAAGTACAATGTAGTTGACATCACAGGATCCTTTGGTTGTAAACAGATAAGTAGCATATGTTTGTGCAAAGAAGAGATTCCGGTCATAAGTCCTACATGAGAAGGCAGTGATTACTGAGGGCTAGGATAGATGGGATAATTAATAGAAGAGGTGCGATTTGAGCTGAATCTCTGAAAAATTTAGACCTTTAAGAAGCAAAGAAAAGGCATGTAAGGATGTCTTGTCAGGCGAATGACATAAGTCAGAAATGACAAATATCTCTGATGCTCATCTTGTCCTTGAGTCCTAGCACACATTACTAGCGAAGTGTGGCTTTCTCCTCTTCCCAAGTTTAGGGGCAGCCTCAGGATGCCCATCAAGAGGTAGCTGCCAATCAACTAAAAATGGAATACAGAGAACTTTTCTGTTCATCCATGGTGGCCAAACAAATTATTATGCAGTATAATAGAGAAATAATAGGCAGACTTATTTGACTGAAACAGGACGAGTATAGGGAAAATTGATTGAAACGTTTTTAAGAACTATACTTGGTGGCTAGAAGTTTGGATTTTTCTTGTGTACAATACAGAATGATTAAAAACTTCAGGAAAGGAGTAAATGAAGGAGCAATTGAGGACAAGGAAACCAAAGGAGCATTATTATATTAATCTTGTAATGAGCATGTGACTAGAAGGGAAATAGCACTAATAAGAAAGAAAATGCAAAATAAAAAATAGAAAGCAATGAAAATGCAGAAGTAAAATGCATTAAAGAAAGAATTGTCAGGGATTAAGATTAATTTAACATGGACAAAGGAATAGAAAGGTCATTAAATTTCTTGCTATGTCCAGGATTTATGATAAATAATTTAAATGTGTTTTCTCATTTGACCTTCATATCACTCGATGAGATAGGAATTTTTACCACCTACATTTTATAAATGAAGAAACTGAGGCACATGGAAGAAACTTGTCATATTTTAAACCTTAATTAAAACACTGATTC
Organism: Lutra lutra; assembly: GCF_902655055.1. Lineage (NCBI taxonomy): Eukaryota > Metazoa > Chordata > Mammalia > Carnivora > Mustelidae > Lutra > Lutra lutra. The sequence goes on from NC_062281.1 coordinate 28,852,369, forward strand.
ATTTTAACTTGTTTTGATTTCAGAATAATCTTAAATTTGCCTTTAGTTCTCAATATAACTTTCCACAGCTCTGATCTCTCCATAGACATTTATAGACTCCTGCTTTGTGAATGTCTACAGTGGTTTCCTCCAAGAAAAGGACATGGAATTTGCTCAATTACAGATTTTACTCTCAAAAAAAAAAAAGTCAATTACACTTGGGGGAATTACATTTGAATTTTAAAATATAGCATGTGATCACAGTTGGATGTATATGTAGTATATTCCTGTCAGCTACATTTTTAAATTCATTACATCTTTTTTTTTTTGGTTTAAATTTTGTTCTTCCTTATTAGGCCAGAAACTCATAAACTATAGCTAAAATATTTTGTGTGCTTATTAAATGCCAGGTACTGGGCTAAACACTTTGCATTTATAATCTCTCTTGGGCCTCACATACTGTTCTTAGAGTAGCTGTCCTCATATAAAGAAACTGACACCTAGAGTATTTAAATAACTGACCTAGGGTAAAGAAGCAAAGCCAAGAGTCAAATTTAGATCTCTATGGCAGTAAAGCACAAAGCCTTACGCTATACCATCAGACTATTTCAGGGAAATAAATTCTATCTTCCTTCACAAAATTATACTGTGCCAAACATACGCTTAGAGCATACTGAGTGCTTAATTCATTTTGACAAATCTTCCTCTTCTTAAAACCAGACACATTAAGTAAACACTAAGAAGCCGACATTTAGTGAGGAATTGTTATCTGTTGCAGGCTCTCTGATAAGACTCTAGACATGTGATAACATTCATTCTATCATTTTCATGTATCATTAGGTATTCAGCATTGTCCTGAGTGCCAGGCAGGAAGCAGAGAATAAAACAAAGTCCATGATCTCTCATGGAGAAAGGGAGATAGATACACCCACGTACACAAGCAGCCTTTGCTGTGTGCTGTTGTGACACACAGAACTTCCAGATATCAATGCCTAGTTGAGTAGCACCAGCGTCACAATAAAATGGTTCAAATTTCAGTCAGTTAGAGTTGGGGTGAGAGTCACAGTGAGTAAACTCATAAAATACAGACTTCACCACTCCCTCCTCAGCCCACAAATAGCAGAGGCGCAGATGTGTGCCCAGTTGCACCACTTTTCCAGTGTTTGTCAGAAGTTGATCACTGCATATTTTATATTCATTGTGCTCATGGATAGCAAAGACGTTTTTATCTGATAGTATCTGATAGGAAAGGTGTTGCCTTCTGTATCCCACTGATAAATCCATGGGACAGTATACATATAACAGTGGAAAATCAAAGGAGCACATTGGTCAACAAAGATGAAAAGGTAGCAAAGAAATGAGAGTGGGTGTGGCTGACAGAAAGAGTAATCTCTACAGCGGGGGGCACACAATTATCCTCTGAGTTAGTAACGCTCCCTTTCCCCATTTTACCTGTGAGTAAACTAAGCTGGAGAAACAGTGAAGTAATGAGTTATGGTTATGCCAAAATCAAGTGCCTGAGCTTGAAATTGGACTCGCATTTATCTGAATTTAATTTTTCACTCTCCTGTGCACTTTTCTCAAAAAAAGAATTTTTATATAAGTGAAGGTTGAATGCATTTTTAATATGGCAGTTCTCTTAAATGGTGTTAGTTGATATAGTGTAGCTAAAATCATTCACATACAAGTTTTGCTGACTGAGGGGTCTACACAGAACTCCTAAAATGGCTTTTCCAGTCTGAATAAGTACGCCTATTTGCAGCTCACCGTTGACAACATTTCAGGTTTTCCATAGTCTATTTTAATGGCCAAATATTGGCATGCTACCATAGGACCAAAAGGGTATTTGCTTAAGCTAACACATATCCCAGAGTTCTTCACTTAGAAAGAAAAGAAAGTTAAAGAGGAATACAACTTCACAAAAGAGAGTGACTGTAGATAGCAGTACAAGCACGTTGACAAATGTGGATGGAGATGAATTATGATTTTAGAATATTGTTTTTTCCTGGTGGGAAAATTAAATTCTGATCGAGATCTCTAAATGTAGGGAACAAAGAAATTGGTCTTTAATTTCTTTGCATTTAATGTTTTTTTTTTTTTTTTTTTTGCATTTAATGGTTTTTAATTCCCTTGCATTTAAAAGTCTTTGGCAGTCATGAAATCATCAAAACACTTCAGCAACTTCCTAACTAGGAAACTTTAACACCTACTTACGCTATTGTTAGCTTCAGTAGTTCAAAGAATGCAAAGTCAATAGCAATTAGGAAAGAAAACCTTTGAGAAAGGAAAAGATAGCTATAAAACACCTAATTGTTTCTCTTAAAACCTACTCCCTTGGTACCTCCAAATGCTAATGAAATGTCATTTCACCATGACAAGTAGCACACAGGCCTTTCTCATCTTGGGTAGGAAAAATCGCATACTGTGACAATGTATGTAATACCTTTCATTATTATAACTTGCATTATTCTAATGTTACTCACTTATAATTAATGTGTAAGTGATTCTAGAAGCTTAACCCCTCTCCCCTATTTGTTGCTTAGCAACAATCAGCTGAGTGAAACACTGCTAGGGTATAGACTATGAATCACCATAGGGAAAGCTGCTTGGGAATTACTGAGTTGGGATTGCTCTCTCTGGAGTCTTTTAAGCATTGTCTCTGTGTAATTTAGTTGAAGGAAACTTACTTTGCTAGGGGGAAATCCTGTATAAATAAATCTGCGCGCATGTGAAAACAGCCCTATTGTAGACTTTTTACTACAACAAACATGGCAATTATTTTTCAAGAACACACTGAATCCCACTGCTTCTAAAGATTCCTTGCTTAAAAATAAAAATAAGTGTTAATTGTCCTTTCCAATGCAAATGCAATCATTCTGTTCTTTCTTAGATTCTCAGCAGAATCAGCAGGTGTATATGGTCACAGGAGCATTCCGGTATCTACGTACACAAAGTCAAGTCAGCGACAGTTATATACTAAATGAATGGGTTCCCTAACATTCGTGTGTTCAAATCTAATCCCCAGTGTGATGGTATTTGGAGCTGGAGTCTTTGGCAGGTGATTAGCTTATGAGGATAGAGACCTCATAAATGGGATTCGTGATCCCAGAGAATTCATTTACTTGTCCCTTCTGACATGTGAGGACACAGTGAAAAGACAATCACCAATGAACCAGAAACTGGGCCCCACCAGACACTGGGCTCCACATGCGACAGCACCTCCCAGCTTCCAGAACTATGAGAAATAAATTTCCGTTGTCTAAAAGCCACCTGGTCTATGGCACTTTGTTAAGGAAGCCCGAACTAAGATAGGGATGGAGCCATTTATCTAAGAAGGGGAGGCCCAAATCTCTTGCAATGAAACACAAAGAAAACAAAGGCAAAAGTATGGGGGGGGCGGTTACTGTGCTAAAATTGTCCAAATAATTGTGTGGAATATGTATACTATTTTCATGACTATTTGAGACCTTATCAACTCAAATGCTACAAATGCCTGAAGGCCAGGTAGAGAACTTTGATCTGAGTGGAGACTAAAGCCAGATACCTGTAAGGTTACACGAGTCTCCTTCTCTCTCTCTCTTTTATAGTACCTTAATAGTATTTATAAGGTTACACTGAAGTCTTCTGTCAGATCTAAAACTGTAATATCAAGATTATTTTGGCCCTTATCCAATGTTGAAAAAGTAACGTCATAGTCCTCTCTCAACATTTATCTAGAATGCTTCTAAAACATCAGTCATGAAGATGTTCTTTTCTCTAGTCTTTATATCGTTTGATCGTATGTCACCCCCTCTTAATAATGAGGGTCCATACAGAAAGAGCCTATAATGGAGCAGATTTTAAATATGTGTCTATGAAGACTTTGTATATGTGCAAATCCACTCATGTAACTAAAACCAATCCTGCATTGAAATCAAGCTTGTTAATCAAAGACCTGAAAGGAATCTAGAATCGGAACAACCAAGGAGAAAGAACTATCAATATGTTTCTAATCCTGTTCATTGAAGAGTGCCTGATTGCTTTGGATAGTTGAATTTCCTATGTCAGGTGTAATCATCAAGGGGAAAAGGAGATATCATGCTCTCAAAACCTAATCAAATTAATCATCAATCAATTACTTAGCCTACTCTGTCCTAATTACTTACTTATGTCAAACAAGCTTTTCATTACAATTTGACTTCCCATGTGAATTGGTTTCCTGAGTGTTCTAGAGAACTGATATGATAATATTATTTGTCATTTTGAAATTTTCATATATATATGAGATATGTATATAAAAAGTTGATTCCTTTCCTGGGGTATCATTTAAGCTTGATTATCTTATGTCAGGAATATGAACGTAATTGTTTCTGAATACAGACTTAACCAAATTCATACTGCCAAATGTAATTGTATCTCAATCTTGGTGAGCATTGGATTCGTCATGGGAATTTCATGAAATAAACACTCTGTGGAAGCCCCTCCAGAGATTCTGATTAATGAGGTCTGAAATGATGCATCTCTACTTTAACTAGAGATTCATTTCTGGCATAATGGAGTGAGTAGATCAACACACCTTCTCTCCAATAATCCAGCTACACCCAAAGCATGAAAAAAATTAGGAAATAATAAAAAAAAATACAAGGAAATAATAAAAAACTGCAATAATAAAAAAAAAGAAAACAAAACAAAAAATCAGTGAAATAAAATTTGTTTCTTTGAAAATATCAACAAAATTTACTAAGAAAAGAAAAGATATGAATTACTAAAATTATAAAAGATGAAACATCACTATTGGACTACAGATATTAAAAATATGTTTCTTTTCTCTCTTTTCTTTTTTCTTTTTTTCTTTCTTTTTTTTTTTTCCCCCTTTCTCAGGGTGGTAGGATCAAACCCAGAGTCCAGCTCCAGGCTCAGCGGGGAGTCTCCTTCTTTCCCTCTTTCTCCCTCTGTTGCTGTCCCTCCCCACCCTCTCTCTCTCAAATCAATCAATCAATCAATCAATCTTAAAAAAAAAAAAACAAAAGAGCCCCTTAACTGTGCCACTATGTCATCCTTCACTCAGTTCTTTTTCAAACACTTGGAATAGTATTTTAAAATGTAAATTAGATTACATCACCATTCTTAAAACATAAAAATTGTTTTCCATAATACTTAGAATCTACTGTGACTTAAAAGGCCTGTCTTTGGCCTGGAGGCTCTTGGCACTTCGGCCTCATTGTCTGACATCTCCTTATTGACAGTGTTTCAAGTATTCTGCCTCGCAAAGTGTTCTTGCCCAGATCTTTACATAGATTACATCTCACATCAGATCTTTGTCTGAATATCGTTTTGTTTGTTTGTTGGGAAGAGGCATTTGATCAAAACTGCCTCTACAATAGCCTCACCATATGCCCATTTCAGTTTCTTACTTTGCTTTTGTTTCCTTCATAGTCTTATTCACTCCCTGAAATTATATTATTTATATTTAGTTGTTACCCTTTTATTGTCTGCTATTCATTATAAAGGAAACAAAAAGCATAGGAATGTGTCAACCTTCAGTAATATTCACAACAAAATCATAAAGCTCCTCATTTTTATATCTTTATTGATAAGAAATGTTTTTATTTTGAAACTTTACTTTGAAATAATTTATTTTTATTTTTATTTATGTATTATTTATTTATATATATTTTTATTTAACTTTGAAATAATTATTTCAAAATTATTTTGAAATAATTTATTTTCTCTAGAAGTTTCAATTCTTCATTGTTTCATAGGTTCTATAATTCATTTTTATTTCCTCTATACAGTTATGTTTCCAAATTCATTCCTAAATCTTTATAGGCTTCTTATTATTTAGTCACTCACTATGTAAATTTTGTTTTTGTTTTCTGAGAATCAATTTCAGAATGTATCTATTCTTTGATTTTTCCTGTGGGTTTTCGAATTTTCCTATAACTTGATTCACATTATTATTTCCTTAAATCTATTTGTTTTAAAGATTGCATTTATTTGTTTGAGAGAGAGAAAGAACATGAATGAGGGAGAGGCAGAAGAGGAGGGAGAGGGCCAAGCAGACTCCGTGCTCAGCTAGGAGCCCAATCTAAAGCTAGATTTCATGGCCCTGAGTTCTTGACCTAAGCCAACATTGAGAGTCAGACCTATTGAATCACCCATGCCCTTTTCCCTAAATCTTTAAAATGGGTAATTCAATCCTTGAATAGCAACATTTTTCTTTAGCAATGGATGTATTTAAATTATATATTTTCTTCAGAATACTGTAGCTTTGTCTTATACACTTTAATGTGAAGGGCTACACTTTTGCTGCTCTTTAGTTTAAAAATTTTATTTTGGGGGCACCTGGGTGGCTCAGTCGGTTGGGCAACAGCCTTTGGCTCGGGTCGTGATCCTGGAGTCCCTGGATGGAGTCCTGTATCAGGCTCCCTGATTGGCAGGGATTCTGCTTCTCCCTCTGACCCTCCCCCTTCTCATGCTCTCTCTCTCTCTCTCCAAATAAATAAATAAAATCTTTTTAAAAATTTTATTTTGTTTTCATTTTTGTTCCAGAGAATATTTACATTTAATATTTATATTTATAAAATTCTTATAAAAATATTTCTCAATTTGCAATTGGCTAAGACTTTTATATTTCATTTAATATCTATATGAGGCATTTCTCTCTTGTTAGAATGTTACTGGGAATTCTGGAGTTCAGGAGCACTTGATAAGGAGGCCAAAGATATAATATCTAACTGAAAATTCTGACTTGTGCGAAGTACTTAATTTATCTAAGAGTGGTTTTCTCATATTTATATGAAGGGGTTAAAGTAGATGACATTGAAGCTTCTAATTATAAATTTACCTAGTTATATACATTTTTTATCCTCTGTCCCCACATACACACAGCCGGTACACTTCATTTTATTAAACATTTGGCCTTTGAATTGATAGGCAATAATAACTTCTTGCATCTTAGAACTTATTTTTATAGATTAAAAACAATATTAGCTTACAAACAATCACTTGTTTCATTTTTTAAAGACAAGAGTCAAAAGAATTTAAGGTATCACAAGTCAAAATAAAAAATACTCCACAATAAATACACCTAATATTTCACTATAATTCATATCAGTGATTTTGATAGAAATCAAAATTTCTAGAGATTTTGGAAAAAGCCCATGAACCTCAGGGACTTCTTACATATTCTATTAAAAACTTCAGCATACTTATTCTTTGGAGGTATATTATAATGATTTTACTACTGTTCAGAAGTATTACACATAGTTTTATTTTCCTTAATAGTTCACCTAGACACCTCTCTTCAAAGAAATTCTGATGTTTGGTGAGTCATACCTTCACTCCATGGATTCTAAGAGATCCTTTGCTTCGAATCTTTATTGTTCAAATAACCATAGTCTCATTTTGTCCACCAACAGGTGTATTAGTATACAAATAACTTAAGGGCATAGTTTCCTTATATTTAGAAACCTTTCAAATGTATGTTACCACTTCAGTAGTACTTTACAGGCTTTCTTTCCCTATGTTTGACTTTATTATCATTCACTAATTTCCTTTCTGAAAACTTATATTTGGATTCCAATCCAATGATTTCCCTCTGGCTTATTCTTCTGCTGCAAGCCTCATAGGCAATTAACTTTCCTTGCGTGATTGCCTTCTTGGCCTCCCCTACCAGCATTGGGAAGCATCAGGAGAGCAATTTTTATGTGAATATTTTTTCAACTTACTCAGAGTTCTCCTTCCCGATGATTGCAGTCAAGAATTGCCACTCATTTCTGAGAGATTGATCTCCTCACCTTTTCAATCTCAAGCTAACTAGCTGGGATAGGAATTCTGCTTCCCTCCAGGGTAAATTTTTTATTAGAAGACATTTTATGTAGTTCTGACATTACCATTGGTTTTTAACACTTTGTAGTTGTTTCTAGGCTAGTTGTTAACCAATTGGTATGATGTCAGAATGGTCAGACCTTAGGAATGGGTAACACCAGGTACCCAAGGCCAAGTGAGAGTAAAAAGAAAATGAACTATGGAAAGGAATTTCAGGAAATAGTGAACCAGAACCCATAATTTTGCTCAAAACAAGTTATTAAAAAGTTTGAAATTCTCTTCAACCAAGCATATACAATTTGAAATCTGAGGGACCAATTTCCTAGAACATAGGTGGGACTGCCTTACAAAAGCCAGGTGCCATTACTTCATGGAAAGTCTTGGCAGCTCCTGTATGGCCTGTGTGTCAACTTCTATTAAACATAGTCCAGCATAAAGGATGTGACACACGTGTGTCCACAACACTAAGATTATTTTGACAGTGCATGAAATACCTTAAGGAGGCATCAATACTCCAAAAAGTATTATTTAACATTTCTGATATCATTGTGGAAATCTACACCAGACAGTTTGTTAATCTGCAAGAGGGGGTTAGAAGCAATATATATTTTTTTAATTTTAAAGCTATTCATTTATTTACTTGACAGAGAGACAGAGATAGCAAGAGAGAACACCTGAGCAGGGAGGAGATCGAGAAGCAGGTTCCCCAGTGAGCAGGGAGCCCGGCATGGGACTGGATCCCAGGACCTTGGGATCATGACCTGAGCCAAAGGCAGATGCTCAACCAACTGAGCCATCCAGGTGCCCCAGGAGCAATACTTTTATTACTGAAATACTGATGTTTAAAAAAAAAAAGTGTTTGATTAAGAAGATAGTACAAGCGGCACCTGGGTGACTCAGTGGGTTAAAGCCTCTGCCTTTGGCTCGGGTCATGATCCCAGGGTCGTGGAATCGAGCCCCGTATCGGGCTCTCTGCTCAGTGGGGAGCCTGCTTCCTCCTCTCTCTCTCTGCCTGCCTCTCTGCCTACTTGTGATCTGTCTGTCAAATAAATAAATAAAATATTAAAAAAAAAAAGAAGATAGTACAAGCCTTATTTTCTTAATATTTGGTATAAGAATTTGGCAAGCAAGGCATGCAGTTCTTGAGTTTCTATAACCTTGGTCCTTGGGCTACACTGTAGCCCAATTTTTCACCTTTCCCTATACCTACATCTTTTACCATCTGACACTGCTGTTTCTCTCTCTAAAGAGGAGTTACTGATTTGGCCATACCTTACTGATTTGGCCATACCTTACTTTATCCGGTAGAATATTAGTGTGAGTCACATAACCAAAGGCCTAAAAAGCACCTGGGCACTTAGGCTTGCCCACTCTGCCTCTACTATTTCCTTAAGATGAGATTCCCCCAGGTAACAGCTTCTCTAATATCTTGGACCCCAGACCAAATTATCTTAGCTAAGAGCCAAGGTCAGCCATAACTTAAAAGCAGAGCCACTTCCACCTGTTAATATAAAAAGCTTGAACTAAGAATATATTTTTTAGGTTTTCTTTCTATGCCATTCGGATTTTCTGTCTATTATGTAGTGTATTGTAGTAACTGCAAGCTAAGACATTCCTGCATCCAAATTCACGGAGAACATATACTTGACCTCACTATATGGTTGGCCAGTTTTGTCCTGAAGAATCTGTACGTACACCTTGGACTTAAGTCTTCATGCAAATTTCCAATGAAAATATTCAAGGGAGAGACCTTGCTGAACAGGTTGTAAGACTGTTTTGTGCTTTCTTGCTATTAAATCTTTGTACATTAGGCAGTATTTGCCTTCTTCGATACCTACCACTTGGTACTAAGGATCTGAAAGAAAAGAAATACATTCCTACCTCCTTTTAATCTCCCAGACACTGAATATTTATTAAGTGATCACTGGCATTTGCGAATGCACGAAAGGACACATTTGCAACAATGGACAAGAACAGTAATGCTCACTTTTAAAAACCGCAGACTTTTTATCAGGGAAGATTTCATGTCCACTTCATGGGACATGTTCCATCTTTACACAGCTATAGTCTTCCAGTACCTGTACACATAAGGATCCTACCTGTAGGGAAGACATACTTTTTAATATATTTATTTATTTTTGGTTACCACCTTCTTCAAATGAAAGAGTATTTTCTGAATTGGCAACTAACAGTCCTAAGGTGGGTTTGTATTTTCAATGAAGCTATTGCCAGAGATGTTTTGAACATTTTACACTGTCTTAATTTATGATTTCTGGATTCGTACAATTTATAGTAAGTTTTGTCAACCTTTTTCATATATATAATGTTCTACTCACTTCTGGAATTCATTCTGCATTTGTCTATGTTCTGTCCTTTGCTTACATGTTGAATTTATATCATCTGCCATTTTCAATACTTGGAACCATAATTCAAATTAGAAATTACTACCCAGAGATGTCTTCAGTCATTCAATTTATGCTTTAAATTCTCTAATTCCCAAAACTCAATTAATTTTAATTCATCTGATTTCTAAAATAAATGTCCTACAGTTATTTCAAAAAGAAAAAGGAAAATTCTTCAAAAATAATTGCACATCTAAAAGAAACTATTAAGGACAAATCTACCCTAAAAGCACAAAATAAATAAGTTTACTTGTGATAGGAAAAAAGTTTGCTGCACTTGAATTGGATGTTGCTTGATGTGAGGGGTAGTAAAAACTAACAAATTTTAATCCACATATCCACATACCCTGAAGCTGGAAGGAACCTTCCTAAGAAGATCAAAGAACCACAAATTCTAATTTAAGGAAAAAGAACATGTGTATGGGAGGAAAAATAAGGATCTTTCCATTATACCTATGTTATTTGGAATATAATGAATCTATTAGCTTCCAAATTTTTGGACACTATTCTGAAGGCTGACATCATGAAATTATCAGATTAATAGACCTCTACTTCACTTTGAATTGCAGAGAATAAAGACTTTAGTAAAACTACCATCTCGAAAGTCACAATATGACTTTCTAATTAGGTGATGACTCACTGATCCAAGTTACTTCTAGTATCAGAATTAGGTATTTTGTCCTATATCTAATCAATTCACCTATAAATGTCATATTTGTATTTTTTTTTGTTCTTTTGTAAATAACGATCTTGGTCATCTCAAATGTGTTAGGTAAATGTAAATACGCCTGGTTACAAAGTTGGCATTTGCACCAAAAAGATTATGACATGTTGAATTTGAAGAGAGTTATTTAGAATTGCGGATATCACCAGAAAAAAATCCAGCTGGCCAGGTTTGGGGAAGGCATCCCTGTAAAACACTGCCTAGGTAAACTCACTATGGTCTGGAAACTAACTTTAGTTGCGAAGGTCAAGATACACAAATTTGTTCAATCAGGGAATGACTGGACTGTAGTGAATTAACTTTGACAATTATATAACTTATAATTCATTATCAACATTCTAGATATTGTATAGGGTGTCAAATATTTATTCAACTAGTAAATAAACAATAAAGAAGGTCAATCATAAGAATGTGGGATTAGGCTCTACTAAAGTAGAATTGTTGTATAATAGTTCTGGAGAACACCCTTTAAAAGACTGAAGGTCTTTTTTGCTGCCTGAAATTCAGTTTGTGCTATGGAAATAGAACTTCTGCAAGTAATCATTAATGGAAGGACAAAGAACCTTTCCTGAGTATGGAAGATTCACATCTGACCAGGACTACTTGCCTGTAGACTTAATTCAAATAGCAGAGAATTAAGCTCTATTTTCTTTAAATCACCAATATTTTGGTGATTCTTTTTCATTCAACCCATCCTTAATCCTAAATGATACACTCTTTAGTTGTCAAATAATATGTGTGCATTTGCATAACTTTGGTTTGATTCTTATTTTGGAATAAACAATGGAAAACAATGTTGACAATTCAAGCACCAAAATTTGGGAAATCAATATCCAAACTCCCTAAAAAGTAAGGCAGAAATAACTAAAGGAGAAAAATGCCTTTTTTTTTTTCCCCTGACAGGACAGATCATCTACTACAGAACATAGTTATGGTCACCAAAACAATACACTCTCATCAGTAACAATAACTTTATACAGGTAAGATAATTTGTAAGTTGTTCTTAATTTCCAAGCCCCTTCTTGTGACTCCATCTTTCTCTGTGATCCATGACAGAACCTGCTGATTGAGTTATATGCCCTCAGTTTATGTACATAGCAAACCCCCAACACAAACATGCATATCTGTGCACACATACAGACCCACATACACTCCATGTACACATACAAAGATGACAATTTAAAGTAACCTGCAATTTTGCCAGATAATTGTAAAATAACATTGAATAAAAACTTAAAGACATTAAATGTTCTCTCAGCAGTGAGTTTCCCACAATCAGAGCATTGCCAAAAGTTTAGGGGAAATTTGGGTAAGTGAAAAGGAAAGAAATTGATAATCAATGAAAATATTATAAAGACATAAAATGACTAAAGAGAATGAAAATTTTGTTTAAGGAAGTATGGAAAACCACTGCTTTGTTTGGCTGAGTCTAGATGAACCTAATATGGCTGGAATTCTGAATGTATGATTTCTCTAGAAACTGTCCTACCATTTCAATATTCTGAGAGCTATCTTTAAAATTAACCAACATTTCTTAGAGGATATTTAGCAAACTAGAAGTCCTTGTAAGATATTCTGTCCAAAAAAAAAAAAATCCAATAAATTTTGTCTGTCCAATAGCATTTGCTCTTTACAAAAGCACTTTGTTTTTCAGTTTTGAGCTCTTCAACATCGACCATTATGGAACTAAGGGTTGACCATTATAACATTCTACATCCAAGGCATTTCCCAAAATAAGCCCATTGTGTGCTTCCTTCTTTTATTCTTTTAATTGGAAAAAAAAAAAAAAATGAAGCAATCTCTCTCTCTCTTTGGCAAAGCCCTGAAATGCTAGTTTGGAAATTTTAGTGGAATGTTCAATGACACAGGGAAAAAGCCAGTCTAAAAAGAGTGAAGAATAAAATAAAACTGACAGAAGCAGAAAAAGGATATGGAAAAAACCCTGACAATATCACTCTCCTTGGTTCCGTGTCTGCTTTGAACTGCTGCTTACTTTTGTCATGCATTTTTGTAGTTTGGTATCCATAAACTGTCTTTCCCCCACTAAACTCATTCCACCTGGAGTTCCCTCACTTAGAACCAAAATAAAGCTGATTAATTCAAGCTATAGACTGCTCTCATCTGTTGAAGATGAGCAATGCATATTAACATATACAAAATTCTAAATTGCTTAGGCTGTTTAATTTAACCTAACATTTCTCCAAAATTATAAAAAAGAAAAACTCTGCTATTTGTTAGAATGATGGCTCCAAATTCATACATATTCTTCCTTCTGTAGTGAGCTAAACTACACCATGGATGACCTTTGGGAGCTCTTTTTGTTCCTCTGTTCTTAGAAGGGATGAAAAATATACTCCCCCTTGAACACCTTGAATCCCAATTCTGATGGATTGGGAGTGGCTGGCTGAATGTTGTATTGGGAAGGATGCTGATGCAGAACACAGTTTAGAGAAAAACAGTGCCGTTTGATTAGTAGTTTCTGGCATGGGGATTAGCATGTAGAATAACAGTTCAGGTAACACAAATTTGCCCTTTTTAACAGGTAAGCTAGCTCCATATGCTGACCTTTTCCCCCTCAAGCACGAAAAGACAGATCTAAGAAAAAGAGAGCAGAGTTGGTTCAAGAGGCATCTGCAATGCTTTTTTTTCTTTTCGTTCTTTTCTTTTTTTTGGGAACGACCTCAGGTTCTGTTGCACCTTGTAAAGTGAGGGAGCTCTTTTGTGGTTGGGATAAGCTCAAGTTCCTTGTATTACACCAACAGAAGAGATCCATGAGAGATGGAGGGAAGGCTAAGGAAAAGAGCTCCCAAATGACACTAAATAAAAAGCAACAGCATTTAAAAATCTTTTTTTTTTTCTTCTAGAAATGTATACAGTTCTGTCTCTTTGACTCATATAAGCGCTCCTTTGTTGATATTCCGTGAGGAACACTCCGATCCCTGGCAAGGGCTTTCTATTGCCAAGACCGAAGTACAAGGAAGTCCAGTGCCACAGTCTATGAAAGTCAGCCGCTAGGACACGGAGATGGCGTTAGGAGAGTGGATCTTGTGGAGGAGATGGAAAACATCCAGCACAGGCACTAAGGGACATTAGCAGAGGCAGAAATGGGAAGCAAGAGAAAAAAGTATTAATAACACCTTCCTCTCTGACCCAACAAAGTGGAACAAAGAAAGGTTGTAGGCATGAAATTAGAACGTCCTTCTTTATAAATGGAAGAGTTAACATGACCAGGTTTCAGAAATACTGCAGTAGACAAAGCATCACTCACTGTCAGAAGCTTGGGTTGAACCAGGAACAACAGAACTTGAAAATGGTTTAAGAATTAAAGGGAAATGTATGGTAGCAAGAATTGAATTTAGTCTAGACAGCAGTTTACACAATTCTAAAGAGATACAGACAGAAACCAAGAAGTTCCTTTTCGCTTTGCTTTGTCCCATTGTTTATTTTACATTAATGACTGCCATTGCAAGTAATTTGCAAATGTTAACTTATTTAATCCATTTAACCCTATGACACGGATATTATGCTTTCTTTTAGAACAGAAGCAAATCCAGTGCAAGAGCAATTCCTGAGTTTAAAAAAAAAAGACAAGTAAGTGAGCACTGTTCACTGACCAGCCGCCTGACCAAGAAAATCCTATTCTCCCTAATAAGTGGACAGACCACCAAAGGTAGAAGGACACCATCTCCATCTTACAAATGTCTGCCAAGACAGTGAGATGTTAAATATTTCCTTAACGATATTCACTTGGATAACAAAACTCGGGCAGCTATATTTTTAAAAAAAGATTTTATTTATTTATTTGACACAGAGAGAGAGAGAGAGAGAGAGAGCAAGCACAAGCTGGGAGAGTCTCAGGCTGAGGGAGAGGGAGAAGCAGGCTCCCTGCTAAGCAGGGAGCTGATCCCAGGACCTTGGGATAAACTGAGCCCAGGACAGATGCTCAATGCACTGAGCCACCCAGGCACCCCCAGACAAGCTCTATTTTCATTAAATATATTTCATTAAATATATTGGCAATATATTATTGCCATCCTCTCCTCCCATGAGCTCTCCCATCTTGTTTCTTTCTCCAAAACAAAAGTTGAGTTAACAAAAGAAGTCAGAGTAGCCAAGTTGGATTGGTCACTTCAGATATTAATTATTGGGTGACTCCCCAAATCTATACAACTCTGCTTTTCTGCAGTTCTGCCAGTGGCTATCTGTTTCAGGGGCAGTCTCTGAGAATATCTCCTCCATGCATTTCTTCATACTATTTCTTTTTTTTTCTTTTTTTAGAAGATTTTATTTATTTATTTGACAGAGAGAGAGAGATCACAAGCAGGCAGAGAGAGAGTAGGGGAAGTAGACTCCCCGCCAAGCAGAGAGCCCGATGCGAGACTCAATCTCAGGACCCTGAGATCATGACCTGAGCCGAAGGCAGTGGCTTAACCCACTGAGCCACCCAGGCGCCCTCTTCATACTATTTCTATCATCTGGATTGTCTGGATTGTCCTTCTTCCCTATCTCCATTCTGTTAAAATACTAGTTTGAGACCCAACAAAAGTCCTACATGTTCCATGAAAACTATTTCTTCGTCATCCTTAGCCATAAATAATATTTCTGCTTACTGAGAGGTTTCTCCAATTGTGGTCTGCAGACCAATCATCACAATCACTTAGGGATGTAATTAACGTTGCAAATTCTAGGTCCATCCTAGAACAGGGGTGAATACAAATCTGCATAAGGTCCAAGGTCCCAGAAATTCTGATACTCAAAGTTTAAGAAACACCATTCATTCTAAATTAGTACAGAAATTGTCTTTTCTTTCTTGTGGGACTCATCAATGTCTGTCATGTGTTAAAGTTATTTTGTGTCCATTATTATATTGTAAGTACTTCACAGCCATGGACCATGCTTTCATGTTTATGTCCTTAATAATATCTGGCATGTTGCTCTTATTAGGTGTTTAATAAATCTTTGTTTTATTTTCATGATTTTCTGGGAAGAAAGAGTTATATTTTGGAAATAACTGCATTGTCCTAATCAACAACTTTTAATAACTAATTTTTAACAGAGAGATGCATAGAGATGCACTGACATAGATACGCCACATTCTGTGTATATTTACAATTGTGCTTCCTTATCTGTGTTAACAATTAAGCATAGGGTTTAAAAGTCACTATTCAGATATTTATACAACTGGACTCAGCAAACTCAGTTAAGATATAAAAATGTAAAAATACAAGATTCAAGAAAAGTCCAAGATATCCTAAGAGCTAAACAGAGATCCTGCCTCAATGACAAGAAAAGCTCCAAGGAATATGTCCCCAGTCTTTAATCCCATGCTTCTCCTCAGATCCTCTAAAGAAGAACCCAAGTGAGTTGTCCGCCTCCTTTTGAAATTATATCTGCTTCAGGCAAAGCTGGCCTCAAAGGGACCAATTACAGTGAAAACAGGGTGGTTGTTTCCTTTTAAATTCCCTTGGCTCAGTGAAGTTAGCTCCTCTTTCTCAAGCCTTCCAGAGGTCCTTCTTGGGACTAAAATATCTAGTTGGGCCAAACAGCTTTTCCCTTTTAATTCCCTGTAGTACCTCACTTAGTACTCACTGTACCAAGCCAGGACCTTTAACAAATTGTGTTAATAAAGTTGATGATAAAATAATGATCTCCTTGTTTGTATTCCATAATGTTCAAGTTCATTTCATGGATATTTAGCTTTATAAAAGCAACATATTTCAAGCAGTGAGGATTTAACTCTGAATTTTCAGAAAGGTTAATATCTGTCTCGTTATCTAGAAAGTTTCACATGAAGATCAATTAATCTATTTTTTTTCTTTCAAACTAGGCTTTCCTGTCTTTGGGGAGGCTGAGTATCTTGAAAGTCAGTCAGAAAGGTTTTTATTAAATAGCTCTACAGTCTAGTAACTTTCACTTTGAAAACCTTAGCCAGACGTATTACTAGAGGAGACCTCAGGCAATTAAATCAAAGAAACCCAGGGCACACGCCCATTATCCATGTTTCAACAGCTCTCTTTGTGACAGGTACAACTGAGGTGAAACTCTCTTTTGTAACTCTTCTTAAATTTGACATGGTTCTGTGAAGTCTGTTACAGAGCAATTAAAAAGAGAATCCAATCATACAATTCAACTCTATCTTAAAGTTGCAGCCTGTTCAACTAAGACAGGTGAGTCTTAAATAAGAAAAGAAAAAAAAAGGCTTATATAATATCTTTTCTATGCCATTTTTCATTAACTATGAATTTGTGTACACGTAGACTAACATTCAGATACCTGTAATACCATACTACATTTCTGCTATACAGTCTTATTGCTACAAGTTCAATGTGCCAAGGTCTTAAATGTAAGTTTAATGAAAATTTAAATTACATTGAGATACGTGTATTTTAAAGTAACAGCCATTCTCAGGTAATGCAAAATTTGATTGGTTCTCATCCCAATTAGTCTAACAGGAGCTTGGACAAGTTCTATGTAAATGAATCATAACACTAGACTTTTTATTTCTAGAAATACACTAAGAAAAAAAAGAAAACCTATTATTCATTATATTCTTAACAGACAATGAGAACTGGATGAGGGTAGTGCTCTTTCCTATTGCTGCTCACAAGCATAAAACTTTGGGTGACTAGACAAATGACAAGAGAGGGGGAAGAGGCCTATTATGAGTGTGCATTATATGCCAGAAATGTTACAAATGTTGTCAGTTAATATTACCAATAACCTCCCAGTTACTTCCCCATCAGACAAACATCGGCTTGTGGTTAAGTCAGTAAAACTCCACAGTTGTGCTTTTCGTTGTTGTCAGCTATCAAATGCAGTGTTTGCACAGCTGATCATTAAAACAAACATTTCTTATTAAATTCTTACCTCTGTCTGCGGCCCCTGAAACAAGAGAAGAAAGTGGAACCAGGGGGCAAGTAGTCCCGAAGTTTGGGTCATTTAGGAGGCACTGGCTAGTCTTAAAAAAAAAAGAGGAGAATCTGGTGGAGAAAGGGAAGCAGGGCTGTATGTGGAACAAGAGCCATGCCTTATTTTATGTAAGAACAGAGCGATGGAAAGGCTGCACTCCTAGCAAGAGGATAGGGAAGGGAAAAGAAGAAAGAAAGTTTATCTGATTGATTTAGGCTCCAAATAGAAAAAAAAAGAGTCTCCCCAGAGGAATTCATAACAAAATCTATCCTGTTGTATGTTGGTATTGAAATGTCACTATCTGTGTTGTCCAGACACTCCAGTGCGGAGGGTTACCATAAAAGGCCATCCTAGGCTGGTTAACAGCCTTGTCAAGACACCAACTACAATAGTCTTCAGTTGAACACATCCACACATCTTCTTCTTCTTCTTCTTTTTTTTTTTTTTAAAGATTTTATTTATTTATTTATTTGACAGACAGAGATCACAAGTAGGCAGAGAGGCAGGCAGGGAGAGAGGAGGAAGCAGGCTCCCCACAAAGCAGAGAGCCCGATGCGGGGCTTGATCCCAGGACGCTGAGATCATGACCTGAGCTGAAGGCAGAGGCTTTAACCCACTGAGCCACCCAGGCGCCCCCACACATCCTCTTCTTTTTTTTTTTTTTTTAAATTTTTTTATTTTTTCAGCATAACAGTATTCATTATTTTTGCACCACACCCAGTGCTCCATGCAATCCGTGCCCTCTACAATACCCACCACCTGGTGCCCCCAACCTCCCACCCCCCACCCCTTCAAAATTCTCAGATCGTTTTTCAGAGTCCATAGTCTCTCATGGTTCACCTCCCCTTCCAATTTCCCTCAACTCCCTTCTCCTCTCCATCTCCCCTTGTCCTCCATGCTATTTGTTATGCTCCACAAATAAGTGAAAGCATACACGCATCCTCTTCTTAAGCCTCACAGAATTCTCTCAAATAATGCCCTAGGAGCGCGAGCTTACAGATCTAATTCAGCAATGTGTACCAGGAAGTTAATCAATATTAGGCAAAGTTTTCAGGAAAAACAAACTGCAGAACTCAACCTACCACCTCAGATAGAAGACGAGAAGGCAGTGGCAAGTTCAAACTGTTACACAGAACTAAATGCTGGGTGGGGGGAGGGAGAGAAAAGAAGAAAGATTAATATTAATCATTGCTAAATAAAGTATAGGTGATAATATTTTAAGATTAACTTTAAGAATAATAAAAATAAAATGTACAAACTTCAATTCAGTGCAAGGTGTGTTGGGGAACAAGAATTAAAACAATCAAAATTTTAAGCACATTTTAAAAATGAATATATTATCTAGAAATATAAAATTGTACCCTCAGGAAGTCATATACCCAGAAAGCATAAAATAGGATGATAGGGGTATAAATCTATCAATAATCATAAAGAATATCATTAATATATTTATTTTAAAATAGTGTTACTGGAAGATTTATTTCCAAATGGCAGCTGCATGGCTTTTAGTACTGCTTTTAGTATTTGCAACCCATTGCAGATAGCAGATTGAGACCCAGCTCTAGTGTGGTATGTATTTACTGCTGAACAATATCGTCATTTTTTCCTTTTCTGATTGAGCTCTTAAGGAAAAGTGTTTTTGGTAATAAGAAAGTATTTAGTACCTAATTAATCTTGTTCAAATGCTTCCCCAGAGTGTCATATGCACAGTAACAAGAGTGTTACTGGTAAGAGTAACAGTACCTGTGTGATATGGACCCAACATCCACCATCATACTTCCAAACAGAATCCCAGGGAATGCTTATCATGGTTGCGCTGTTTCTAAATGTAAACTCCCACTGGTTAATTTTGGCACTACCTAAGTGAGTTGCTTTTGTTACTACTTGCATTCTGACTGTGTCTCTAAGAAAGGGAACCACTCAAGTGTTGAATTTTTAAAAGTCTAATTGTTCTTTCATCTTTCATGCCTAGAAACCTATTTTCTTCAGATGTAGCTTCTTGAGCAAGGATCAGTTGAGGCATATGGGAGGAAAATAAAAATATAAGATTATTAACAGACATTCCCTCCATGGGATGTATGCAGTAGCTTCTGGTACTCCATGAGCTTCAAATTTTTTTCAAAGCTTTGACTTCTTAGAAAGAGAAAACGTACGTTTAGTTATGTGATTTTGGAAACTGTGGTTGACGTGGGCCCTTAAATTATCTCCATGCTTTTAATGCCTTCTTGACTCAAATAAAAGGAAATCAAATTGAAAAAAAAATAATCACAAACATGTTTTGAGGCCTGATTTTCCTATTGTCTGAGTACAGAACATTAGTCCAGAACCTCTCACACTGTTTGGTTTTTAAAAGAGAATACTGTTACTTCTTTAGTATTAAGATGTTCCCTATCTTGAGAGGATTTTTTCATTTGTGAGGGGTATGTGCATTTGTTTCCAGTCCTTGCTCTCCTCAAACATGCCTGCTGTAAGACCATGCCCCAAAGCTGTGCTTTAATAAAGTTGTTTTCTTTTTAATAATAAAAAAAGTGTATTTTTAAACTTCTGTGTTACAATCTGTTCCTCAATTTAATTTTCAAGTGAAGACCTACACAGCTAAAATAAGATTAAGGTACAATGTGCAGTGGATTTAGAAGATGGCATGAAACTCATTGAAACATGTACAAGTTGACATTTTCATTCAACCATGTTAATGTAAAGATTTCTAAATGGATCTCCTGCTTAAAACATCCTCTTTAAAACAGTAAGAAATAAATAGCAATTATCTCATGCCTATAGTTCTCTAAGAACTTTGTTTAAATGGCCATGGCTCCATCTCCACTGGAGGAAGGTATACAGTTGTCACCATATCAAGTTTTAACCAGTCCTGCTTTTACAGAGTTGTCCCATTCTGTCCATCTCATTCCTGACTGAGTTCCTCAAAAAGGTGAGTAGGTTCTGGTTAATAAAGTTCACGGTTGTGTGAAAGACATCATGGAGCGAGACTGGTGTATGACTGACCACCTTTCTGGCCAACAGCACGGGTCAACATAAATTCGGTCTTCTCTTTCTCTGTGTCTTTAGGACAAGCCTGCATGACCTGCTCCAACACAGCAGCGAGGTACTTCCTTCTGTCCTCCTCCCACAGGTTTACCTGCATAAACCACATTGCCAGGTTATACACTCGTCTTGAGTGGATGCTGTGATCCATGCAGTCCCTTATATGGTCCCTTATTTGGGTGAGCTGCCTGGCAAGATCCTGGATGAGTTCCTCTCAGGATCTGTCTCCCCACTTTTTAGGAAGTGGCCGCCCCACTTACCATTTGTCTGTCGCTCATCCTTGTGGTCCTCCTGCAGATGAGCCGGCATGGGCTCTTCATGGCCCAAGGCCTCCAACTCTTCGTGGAGATTCTAGTTGGAGCGGTTTCAGAGGAAGCCAAACACCAGCAAGTTTGTGATGTGTGCATCCTGGAGGTCTGAACCAGTTCTGGCCTTAGAATCCATGGCACAGGCAGCCTTACAGGGCTCTGACTTTCTCCTGGCTTTGCAGGTGTCCCAAGTCAGCAGACCTCCTAAGGGGATAAAATTTTAAAAGGCTCCTATGTCTGTAATTTATTAGATGTTATCCTTTTGCTGCTTGTTCCAGCTGTTAAGTTTCTTGGGCATTCCAGACTCAACACCCCACCCACCAGCCATGTCAGGAGACAGAGTAGGGCAGTTGGGGGTGTGGTGCTGGGTTCCAGGTGAAATGAGCTGGAGACAAAGCCCCCAAGGCACTAAGAATATAAATTTATTAAACTCAACAGTTAAAAATACAAAAAGGTTACTTTATTAGATAAAATACAACCTAATTATTTACAACTGACACTCAGCATATATAGGACATAAGACCACAGAAAGTTTGAATGTGAACTAACAAAAAAAAAAATGGAGTTCATATCACAACTTAAAATGTATTAGGAAAAAATATACATAATTATAAAAAGCAATGAGCAAATCCACAATTATAATAAAATATAGTTTAACACAACTCTCATAATGGGGAAATAAATCAATGGGGAAAAATTTGAAGAATAAAGATTTGAACAATCTGATTACAAATTAATAATGGGCACATTTAACTCTGCAGTCAACAATTAGAAAATACGGTTTTCAAGCGTTTGCAGGAAAGACAGTGATACAAAAGGAAAACTAGTCACATTTCAAAAGAACAATGTTTTGTCAAGTTTACCACTAGCTAGAAATTGATATCCAAAAGATAAACAAACAACAATATAATAAATTAAAATTTTAAAAAGCATATTTCTGAATAAGTGTAATGAAATAATAGAAATCAGATAATACTTAACATCAAATGTAGTAAAAAGTACTATAATTTTACCCTTAAAATGTTAATGTAAAATAAGCTGTATAAATATAAAAACGAAAAGCTGTATAGTATAAGCTTTATAAATACAAAATAATAAATTAATAACAGAAAACAAATATGTAACAGAGAAGATCCTAAATGCAAATATTAGTTTTTTTTAAAAGCAAAACTAGTGAACTAGACAAACCACTCACAAGACTGATCAAGGTAAACAAAGTAAGTTCCAAATAAGCAATATTAAGAATTAAAAAGAGGAAGGGATGCCTGGGACCCTTGATCTCAGGGTTATGAGATCAAACCCTGTGCATGGTGCAGAGCTTACTTAAAGTAATAATCAAAAAGTTTTTTAAAAGAATAAAAAGGGGAACATAGCAGTGATTTTTTAAAAGATACATAAAAAGAATACATTTTGAATACTTAAACTTGAAAATTTAGAGAAAATAGTCAATAAACAATAAAATATATAGCTTACCAAAATTAACTCAGTATGAAATAGAAAACATTACTTAACTATAAAGCTTAATAAGATTGAATCAATCCCTCAAGAGGGGGAAGGAAGGAAGGAAGGAAGGAACAGGGAGGGAGAAAGGAAGGGAGGGAAGTGGAAGAAAGAGTAAAACAAAACACCAGGCATAGATGGGGAAAGAAATAATACCTCACAAATAAGTTGTTCCAGGGATTTAAAATAGAGCAAATGCTTTCTAATCAATGTGTGAAGCAGTATAAATTTATGCTGTAAAATTTCATAATTGTAGTAATATAATCCATAACCTATATATTTTAGCTAGGATCATGGCCAACTTGCTGGAGATTATATATCCCATCATTGCTTAAAGCTAGATATGGCCATGAAAAGAAAAGAAAAGGATTTTCTCACTAGGTTCAGAAAAAACTACTTGACTGAAGTTACACATTCAACATTAAAATTAAAAATACATACAAAAAACTTTTCAGCAATCAAGGAACAAAGCAAATGTTCTTAGACTAAGTGTGTCTATCAAAAAGTCTACGGAAACAACATAATGGATATTAAAATGTTAGAAATATTGCATTAAGAGTTTGAATAAAACAAGATCCAAATATCACAGTGTGTATTAAATATCACAGTAAGGATTTAATCAGTGCAGTAAGATAAGGAAAACAAGCAGCAGTTTAAAGATTAGAATAGCAAATATCCTCATGTATTGACAATATAATTATTTACCTAGAAACCAAGAGAAGCTACACATTTTTTGATTTAATAGGACAGTTAGGTAAGGGTTTTAGATAGAAGATGAATAGCACAAATCATTATATGTTAAAGATAAATCAATACATAAAAATCAGTAATAAAGTTAGATAATGTGTTTTGAAATAAATAAATCTTCTTGATTTCACGTATGAGTGTGTAAGAGAAAATAATTCCAATAACACTTATGACTTTGTGTGTGTTGGGGGAGAACATATTCTAAAATTTATATAAAAGAGTAAAAGACCAAGAATAATCAAAACGTTCTTTAAGAAAAAGAACTGGTGGGTGTGGTAGGTGGATAAACTTACCTTATAAGATGTCATGTGTTATTAAAAAAATTATAATAATAATAAAAACAGTAAGTATTGATGTAAAGATAAACCAACACACAAATGGAACAGAATAGAAGCCACCATAAAAAATATCTGTATGGGGAATCTGGGTGGCTCAGTCAGTTAAGCATCTGCCTTCAGCTCAGGTCATGATTTCAGGGTCCTGGGATTGAGTCCTACATCTAGCTCCTTGCTCAGTGGGGAGCTTGCTTCTCCCTCTGCCTGCCACTCCCCCTGCTTGTGCTCTCTTTCTCTCTCTCTCTCTGACAACAAATAAATAAAATCTTTAAAAATCTATCTGTGTGTAGGAAGGTGTCATTTGTGATGTGAGATATAATCAAACATCAATGGGAAAAGTTGGGACTCATTTTTCAAAACAATGCTAGAATGGTATATTAAAAAATATAAGTAGACTCCTATTTCACATTATATACACAATTACATTATCAGGAAAAATAAGAACCTTAAACATTTAGAAAAACATATAATACTTTTTTAACTTCAATAGTTAAAGAATACAAACAAAAAATTGGGGTGCCTGGGTGGCTCAGTGGGTTAAAGCCTCTGCCTTCAGCTCAGGTTGTGATCCCGGGGTCCTGGGATCAAGCCCCGCATTGGGGTCTCTGCTCAGCAGAGAGCCTGCTTCCTCTCTTTCTCTGCCTACTTGCGATCTCTGTCTGTCAAGTAAATAAATAAAATCTTTAAAAAAAAAAGAACACAAACAAAAAAGTATAAACCATAAATGAAACTCTACTGACAGTTTAAGCCGTATTTAAATAAAAATTTAAGTGGTCCAAAAGACAACAAAAACAATAACAAACACAGTAAAGAAAAAAAATCATAGAAGTGGGCAGCTATTTGTAAAATATATTATCATGACAATTAAATATCAGTAGCATGTGACAAACATATACAAGTCAAAAGAGAAAATGGGATTGTCAATACAAGTAAAAAATGCTCAGTCTCACAAGTATCATGGAAACATAGAGGAAAGCCACAAAGAAAATCAATACTGCATACAGTAAACTGGCAAAAGAAAAACTTTTAAGTTAATTAGAATGTGAACAAACTGAAAACTTTAGATGCTGATGGTGGAGAGTGCAAATGAGCACAATCCCATTTGAAATCAAGTTGCTGAAAACTTATTAAAGTTGAAGAGTTCCATATGCTTCGGACAAGCCATTCCACTCTAGGTCTGTGCCCTGGAGAAAGACTTGAAAATTTTCTCCTACAGATGTGTACAAGAATGTTCAAAGCAGCAGTATTTGAAATCTCAGGAATTTAGAAATAACTTAAATGTCTATTGGCAGGAGAAATAGATGGTAAATTCCAGTATATGTATACACCTGGGGCATTCTACAGCTCTGGAAGTGAATTACACAGAGCTATATGAGTCATAATGATACAATTTCTTTTTTTTTTTAAGATTTTATTTATTTATTTGACAGACAGGATCACAAGTAGGCAGAGAGGCAGGCAGATAGAGAGGAGGAAGCAGGCTCCCCACCGAGCAGAGAGCCCGACGCAGGGCTCGATCCCAGGACCCTGGGATCATGACCTGAGCCGGAGGCAGAGGCTTTAACCCACTGAGCCACCCAGGTGGCCCCAATGATACAATTTCTAAAAAAATTAAAACAAAGATGACACCATATATTGCTTTAATTTAATTGGTATACATAAAGCATATTCATAAACATACATAAAGTATAAAGGAGCAAATGAAATTTGTAAACACATTCAAATTCAAAATGATGATTAACTCTAGTTGGGAGGGTAGAGAATATGATCCAAGAAGATTAGGGAAAGTTGCTCTGATAGAAATTTTTTTTTCAGATTTTTATTTTATTTTTATTTTTATTGACATATAATGTATTATTTGCTTCAGGGGGACAGGTCTGAGATTCATTGTCAGGCTTACACAGTTCATAGCACTTACCATAGCATATACCCTCCCAATGTCCATTTCGTAAGCTGCATTATGGGTATATTGCCATTTTGCATACAGTTCTCTCTCTCCCTTTCTCTCTATTTGCTTTTTGAAATCAAGATAAATATATTAAGACAACTGGACTTTATAAGATAATCAGTTCGAAACAAAAAAACACTGCAGTACATTTTCCATGAATTGACAATACTGGATACACCAATTTTGAGATTGGATCACAAACCACAGTGAGGTCATTCTTTGAAGGATCTAATCTTTCTGATTCTCAGATAAATTTTCTCTGACTCAAGAACATGTAAATAATAACACTATAAAGATACTTGAAGGCACAAAGAACATGTCATCATGCTGGGAATTCATCTGCCTTTCTGATTAATATTAGATGTGAGCAATTTCAGACTACTGATTAGATTTATCAATAATTAATGCAATGTTATTGTGGATGATTAAGGTTATTTCTTTTAATGGGATTCTCAAATCACTTTTAACACCCTGATAGAAATTCTTCATGACATATAGCCCTGCATACACTTTAGCAAGCCTACCAGACAAGTTTTATAATAGTGATTCAACCCATCTCAGTGCACCTATGAGGAAGAATTTTTTCATGCTTGTCTAATAAACGCTTATAATAAATGCTGAAAACCTTTAGGAGTGGCAAGATTGCTCTCTGTATGTACTCTTAGCAACTTTCTTTACCATTCTGTGATTTATTTTAACTTATTTCATATTCAGATATGTTCATCTCTAACTTTACTCATGTATGAGAAAATAAAATTGAAATAACAGCTTCAAAGTCTATTTGGTATGTCATACTGTAATATATCAACTGTTAGTGAGCTTCACTTGGATACTTTAAAAATTTCTTAAAAACAAAATGTTTATCTTCATAAGAAAAACAGGCTATGCATTATATCAGGATGTGAATTTTTTCCCCCTTCTGTAATGTTCCTGGTGTCCCAGAATAGTTACTTTAACTTAAGAAAATTACTGTGTTTATACTCTAAGATTTATCCTCAAACATAAAAGTTAGGGGCACCCGGGTGGCTCAGTGGGTTAAGCCTCTGCCTTCGGCTCAGGTCATAATCTCAGGGTCCTGGATCAAGTCCTGTATCAGACTCTCTGCTCAGCAGGCAGCCTGCTTCCTCCTCTCTCTCTGCCTGCTTCTCTGCCTACTCATGATCTCTCTCTCTCTCTCTCTCTCTGTCAAATAAATAAATAAAATCTTAAAAAAAAAAACCATAAAAGTTAAGGAGATCGGAAGACAATCTATTGATAGTTTTTTGAACCAAAGAATATAGCCATTGAACAAAAAGGGTGATGTCATAATTTTAGAAGATCTAAGAACATTTGCTTAGGAATCAAAGTAGGCAAACCACCAAAGAGGAAAAATATTGACTCATAAAAATAAACAAACTGTGAAATCTCCCCAGTAATCAAATAAATGCAAAACATAGATCACCAATGAGATATCACTTTCCTTGTAAAAATTGTCAAAGATTATTTAAAAATAATAATAATCTAAGGTCTGACACATAGAATCATTAAAATTTCAAATATTTGAAGAAATGGACATTCCTATATAACCAAATACAATAACGTAAATCAGTATCTTTCTAAAGACCACAAAATGTTGCAGGAGGCAAGGTAGTGGAAGATTAAGGGACCTCATTCATTTGGTCCCTTGAATTTAGCTAGATAACTATTAAACCATTCTGAACACCCATGAATTCAGCCTGACATGTAAGAAAAAAAAATATCTGGAATCCCACAAGTAGAAAATTGACTGCTTTTTGCAAGGTAGGAGGTGCAAAGAAGTGAATCTGAGGGGGAGATATTGGAAGATAAATGGATGGGGGAGGGAAACTCCATGAGCTGGTTCCAGAGTGATATAGCCCCAGAGGGCAGAATCAGAACCCTTAGAAATCTGCTCCAGTGAGAGACATCCCTGTCTTGGGGATCAGGGGATGAAACAGGCAGAATTCTAGGTAGGTCAGTGTCATCTCAGGATCCCAGGAGTCACAGAACAAACAGGGGTGTCTGAGCCAGTAGAGTTCCCTAGCAGTGGATCAGGGTAACTGGTTACAGTCACTGAGCCCAGAAAAGGGATCTCAGCTCAGGTCACCATAAACCATGAGCTGGCCCAATCTAGAGACCACTCTCTGCTTGGTATCCTACAATGGACTGAAACATATCTGCCATCCCCCCGAAGGGGCAGAGCAAGTACACTCACAATCCCGAGAATGCTCTCAGCACCAGGGCCCTACAAAGGGCAGTAACTTGGGACCCTCCAGCTCCCCACCCCTATGGGGGAGGATTGCTGTGGGCATGCACTGTAGGAGTCTGTAGAGTTTGGCACACACAAAAGTGTCTCAGAGTATTTACTGAAGAGGGAGGACTGTTGTCTTTCAGCTTTGGGGCTGGAGATGGGGGGCACAGCCATTTTTATTTTGATCCTCTAAAGAGGTGGGGGAAAGCCTCAAGGAACAAAAGCCACTCAGAGGACAGCTTACACTGAGCTCAGCCCCATAGGCAAGGGGTGGTGCAACTCCACCCAAGAAAGGACACCTGAAAAGCATCACAGCAGACTCCTCTCCCAGAAGACCAACTGGAAGAACAGGCCCACAGCAAGTTTATGGATCTCACAAGACTGTAAAACCCCAGTGTTGGGGAAAATAGTATATAGAACTCGAGGTTTTTTCGCATGATTCATTTATGTTTCGGTCTAAAATTTTCCATTTCTTTTTTCCTTTTTTCCCCTTTCACCTAGTTTCTTATTTTATCAACTTTTTGTTTTTAAGTCACTTTTTAACTTCTATTTTTATCTCTACATTTTATAGATATATGCTTCATTTTTGGCATATATCATTTCACTCTATTCAATTTTATTTTTTGTATAAATATAATTCTGCTTTCTTTGTAATTTTGGGAGTTGGTGTTTTCTAAACATTTTTTTAAAAGATTTTATTTATTTATTTGACAGACAGAGATCACAAGTAGGCAGAGAGGCAGGCAGAGAGAGAGGAAGGGAAGCAGGCTCCCTGCTGAGCAGAGAGCCGATGTGGGGCTCGATCCCAGACCCTGGGATCATGACCTGAGCCGAAGGCAGAGGCTTTAACCTCACTGAGCCACCCAGATGCCCTGAGTTAGTGTTTTCTAATGCACAGACCAAATTTCGCTCAGGAACAAACCCTGTTTCGTCTACCCTGTGAGGTTATATTCTCCTTTTTTCTTTTTCTTTCTCTTTTCCTTTTTTCTTTTTCTTCTCCTTATATTCTCCTATATTCCTTTTTTTGTTTTTCTTTTGTTTTTGCTTTGCTTTGTTATGTTTTGTTTGCTTTTCTGTTTTGGTTTCTGAGCTTTTCTGATTTGTCTAGCATGTGTTTTGCTAGGATCTGGTTAATATTTTTGATTCTACTCACTTGCTTATCTATTGTTCTCTGGCAAAATGACTAGCAGGAGGAATTAACAACCAAAAAAAGAACCAATGGCAATATCTCTGCCACAGATCTAATCAATATGGATATAAGTAAGATGTCCAGTGATGGAATTCAGGATAACAACTATAAAGTTAATAGCTGGGCTTGGAAAAAAGCATAAAGACACTACAGAATCAGTGCAGAAATGAGAATCTAATCAGGCCAAAATTAAAAATGGCTGT
This sequence comes from Lutra lutra, assembly GCF_902655055.1. NCBI lineage: Eukaryota > Metazoa > Chordata > Mammalia > Carnivora > Mustelidae > Lutra > Lutra lutra. Next base: position 28,881,709 of record NC_062281.1, read on the forward strand.
AACTGAGATTCAAAATTAAAAATGCTACAAATTGGGGTCCACCTGGGTGGCTCATGGGTTAAAGCCTCTGTATATAGCTCAGGTCATGATCCCAGGGTCCTGGGATCGAGCCCCACATCAGGCTCTCTGCTGGGCAGGGAGCCTGCTTCCTCTCTCTCTCTGCCTTGCCTCTCTGCCTACTTGTGATTTCTTTGTCAATAAATAAATAAAATCTTAAAAAAATTTAAAAAAAATTTTAAATGCTACAATTGGATGATCTAATAGCTAGGCTGAATGAGGCAGAAGAGAGAGTAATTGACCTAGATGACAGGTTGATGGGAAGGAAAGGAAGTTGAGGAAAACAGGAGAAGAACAATTAATAGCCCATGAACAGAGGTTTTGAGAAATTAGTGATGCCATGAAATGTACCAATGTCAGAATTATTGGGGTGCCTGAGGGTGAAGAGAGAGAGGGCCAGAAGGTATATTTGAACAAATCATAGCTGAGAACTTCCATAATCTAGGGAAGGAAAAAAGCATTCATGTCCAAGAGGTAAAAAGGACCCCTCCCCAAATCAAGAAAAATAGATCAACACCCCATCATATAATAATGAAGCTTGCAAATTTCAGAGAAAAAGAGAAAATCCTGAAAGTAGCTGGAGACAAGAGGATCCTACTTACAGAGGTAGAAACATTAAACTGACATCAGACCTACCCGCTGAGATCTAGAAGGCCAGAAAGGGCTGGCATGATATATTCAGGGTACTAAATGAGAAGAACATGCAGCCAAGAATACATTATCCAGCAAGGTTGTCATTCAGAATGGAAGGAGACATAAAGAGCTTCTAGAACAAAGAGAAACTGAAAGTATATGTAACCACCAAGCCATCCCTGCAAGAAAAATTAAGGGGCATCTTGTAAGCAAAGAGAGAGCCCAAGAGTAACACAGACCAGAAAGAAACAGAGACAATCTACAGAAACAGGGACTTTACAGGCAATACAAGAGCACTAAATCCATACCTTTCAATAGTTACTCTGAATATAAATGGGCTAAATGCTCCAATCAAAAGACATAGGATATCAGATTGGATAAAAAAGCAAGACCAATCAATATGCTATCTACAAGAGACTCATTCTAGACCTAAAGACACTTCCAGACTGAAAGTGAGGGTGTGGAGAACCATTTATCATGCTAATGGACCTCAAAAGAAAGCTGGGATAGCAATCTTTATATCAGATTTTAAAGCAAAGACTGTAGTAAGAGATGAAGAGGGACACTATATCATACTTAAAGCATCTATTCACAAGAAGATCTAACAATTCTAAATATTTATGCCCCCAATATGGGAGCAACCAGTTATATAAACCAATTAATAACCTAAGTAAAGAAACACATTGATCATCATACATTAAGAGTAGGGTACTTCAACACCCCACTCACAGCAATGAATAGATAGTCTAAACAGAAGATCAAGGGCTTTGAATGACACACTGAACCAGATGGACTTTACAGATACATGCAGAACATTCATCCTAAAACAACCGAATATTCATTCTTCTAAAGTGCACATGGAAATTTCTCCAGAATAGATACATACTGGGTCACAAATCAAGTCTCAACCAATACCGAAAGATCGGGATTATTCCCTACATATTTTTAGACCACAATGCTTTGAAACTTGAAATTAGTCACAAGAGGAAATATGGAAGGAACTCAAATACTGGAGTTTAAGGAGCATCCTGCTAAAGAATGAATGGGCCAACCAGAAAATTAAGAGAGAATTTTAAAAATTCATGAAAACTAATGAGAATGAAAACACAACTGTTCAAAACCTTTGCGATACAGCAAGACAGTCCTAAGAGGGAAGTACATTTCAATAAAAGCCTCTCTCAGAAAATTAGAAAAATCCCAAATACACAAACTAACCTTACACCTAAAGAAAGACCTTACACCTGGAGAAAGAACAGCAAATAAAGTGTAAATGAAGCAGGAGAAGAAAAATAATAAAGATTAGAGCAGAAATCAATGAAATAGAACCAGAAGAACAGTAAAACAAATCACTGAAACTAGAAGCTGGTTCTTTGAAAGAATTAATGAGACTGATAAACTTTAGCCACTACCAAAAAGAAAGAGAAGGACTCAAATATATAAAATCATGAATGAAAGGGGAAAGAGCAAGACCAACATAGGAAATTCAAACAACTTTAAGAACATATTATGAGGAACTATATGGCAACAAATTAGTCAATCTGGAAGAAGCGGATGCATTTCTAGAGATGTATACATCATCAAAACTGAGACAGGAAGAAATAGAAAATCTAAACTAACAAATAACCAGCAAGAAAATTGAAGAAGTACTCAAAAACCTCCCCCAAAACAAGAGCCCAGGGCCAGACGGCCTCCCATGAGAATTTTACCAAATATTTAAAGAAATGATATCTATTCTATAGAAGCTGTTAGAGATGGAAAGACAACTTCCAAACTCATTCAATAAGGTCAGCATTACTTTGATCCCAAAACCAGACAAAGACCCATCAAAAAGGAGAATTACAAACCAATAGTTCCAGTGAACATGGATGCCAAAATACTCAACATGATACTAGCCAGTAGGATCCAACAGTTCATTAAAAGGGACTGCTGACCCTTTTAATGTCACCATGTCACCATGACCAAGCAGGATTTATTCCTGGATGCAGGATGGCTCAACATTCACAAATCAATCAACATGATAGATCATATTAATAAAAGAAAAGACAAGAACCATATGATCCTCTCAATTGATGCAAAAAAAATAAAAAACATTTGACAAAATACAGCATCCTTTTTTTTTTTAAGATTTTATTTTTACTTATTTATTTGACAGAGAGAGAGATCACAAGTAGGCAGAGAGGCAGGCAGAGAGAGAGGGGGAAGCAGGCTGTCCACTGAACAGAGAGCCCCATTCGGGGCTCGATCCCAGGACCCTAGGATCATAACCTGAGCCGAAGGCAGAGGCTTAACCCACTGAGACACCCAGATGCCCCCTACAGCATCCTTTCTTGATCAAAACACTTCACAGTGTGGAAATAGAGGAAACAAACCTTAAAAATCATAAATGCCATCTGCGAAAAGCCCACAGCGAATATCGTTCTCCATGGGGAAAAACCGAGAGCTTTTCCCCTAAGGTCAGAAACATGACAGGGATGCCCACTCTCACCACTGTTGTTCAACATAGTATGAGAAGTCCTAGCTTCAGCAATCAGTCAACAAAAAGAAATAAAAGGCATTCAAACTGACAAAGAAGTCAAACTCTCACTCGTCACAGATGACATGATACTGTATGTGGAAAACCCAAAAGACTCTACCCCAAAATTGCTAGAACTCATAAAGCAATTCAGCAACCTGGAAGGATACAAAATCAATGCACGGAAATCAGTTGCATTTCTATACACTAACAATGTGACTGAAGAAAGGGAAATTAAGGAATTGATCCCATTTACAATTGCACCAAAACCTGTAAGATACCTAGGAATATAACTAACCAAGAGGTAAAGGATCTGTACACTAAAAACTACAGAACACTTATGAAAGAAATTGAGGAAGACACAAAGAGATGGAAAAACATTCCATGCTCATGGATTGAAAGAATAAACATTATTATATGTCTATGCTGCCCAGAGCAATCTACACATTCAATGCAATATCTATCAAATACCATCAACATTTTTCACAGAGCTGGAACAAACAATCTTAAAATTTGTAAGGAACCAGAAAAGACCTGAATAGCCTGAGGAATGTTGAAAAAGAAAACCAGGGGTGCCTAGGTGGTTCAGTCAATCATCTGCCTTTGGGTCAGTCATACCCCAGGGTCCTGGGCTTGAGCCCTGAATGGGTTCTGGGTTCAGCAGGGCACCTTCTGCTTTTCCCTCTCGCTCTCCTGCAACAACCCTCATTCTGGTCTTTCGCTATCAAATAAATAAATAAGTAAAATCTTAAAATAAATAAATAACCCCCACCAAACTCAAAGGCAGCCTACCAAATGGGAGAAGATGTTTGCAAGTGACATATCAGATAAAGATCTGTAAAGAATGTATAAAAACTCAAAACCTGGGGCGCCTGGGTGGCTCAGTGGGTTAAAGCCTCTTCTTTCGGCTCAGGTTATGATCCCAGGGTCCTAGGATCAAGTCCTGCATTGGGCTCTCTGCTTCAGCAGGGAGCCTGCTTCCCCCCCCACCTCTCTCTGCCTGACTCTCTGCCTACTTGTGATCTCTGTCTGTCAAATAAATAATAAATCTTTAAAAAAATAAATAAAAATAAAACTGAAAACCTAAAAAACAAAGAATCCAGTCAAGAAATGGGCAGAAGACATGAGCAGACATTTCTCCAGAGGAGACATACAAATAGCCACCAAACACATGAGAAAATTTTCAACATCACTCAGTATCATAGAAATATAAATCAAAAGCACAATGAGACACCACCTCACACCAGTCAGAATGGCTAAAATTAACAAGACAGGAAACAACAAATATTGGTGAGGATATGGAGAAGGGGGAATGCTCTTACATTTATGGTGGGAATGCAAGCTGATACAGCCATTTCAGAAAACAATATGGAGATTCCTCAGAAGTTAAAAACAGAGTTACCCTATGACCCAGCAATTACACTACTGGATATTTACCCCAATGATACAGATGTGTGTGAAACAAAGGCACACCCTGTACCCCAGTATTCATAGCAGCAATGTCTGCAACAGCCAAACTGTGAAAGGAGCTGAGATGTTCCTCATCTGATGGATGGATAAAGAAGATGTGGTTCATATATACAGTGAAATATTACTCAGCCATCAGAAGGATGAATACCTACCACTTACATCCCCATGGATGGAATTGGAGGGTATTATGCCTAGTGAAATAAGTCAATCAGAGAAAGACAACTGTCATATGGTTTCACTTGTATGTGGACTATAAGAAACAGTGCAGAGGATCATAGGGGAAGGGAGGTAAAACTGAATGGAAAAAAATCAGAGAGGGAGACAAACCATAAGAGACTGACTCTGGGAAACAAACTGAGGGTTGCAGAAGGGGTGATGGGTAGGGGGATGGAGCAACTGGGTGATGGACATTAAGAAGGGCACGTGATGTGATAGCACTGGGTGTTATAGGCAACTGATGAACATTGAACACTACATCTGAAACTATATGATGTACTATGTTGGCTAATGAATTGAAACACACACACACACACACACACAAAATGTACAAGATCATTTTACCTAGCAACAGAATTTCCAAAATAATAAGATTTAGCAAATTATCTTGGAAGTAAAAGGGTAAATTAAAAAATGTTTAGTTATTAAAATATTCATGGCCCCACTGCTAGTAACAAAGAAAATATTTAACATCTAATAAGAGTTTTTGAATAAACAATGATATATAAAAGTAGTAACGGAAGAGTTGGTAAGTTAAATGTCAAATTACAAAATAGTGTGCATGTTGTGGCCACATTTTTATGTTTTAAAAATTTCACACACACGGGACGCCTGGGTGGCTCAGTTGGTTAGGCAGCTGCCTTCGGCTCAGGTCATTATCCCAGCGTCCTGGGATCGAGTCCCACATCGGGCTCCTTGCTCATCAGGGAGCCTGCTTCTCCCTCTGCCTCTGCCTGCCATTCTGTCTGCCTGTGCTTGCTCTCTCTCCCTCTCTCTTTCTGACAAATAAATGAATAAAATCTTAAAAAAAAATTCACACACACACACACACACACACACACACACACAATTTAAAGAAAACATATTAGTTCATCAAATCAAATTAAAGCCAGTTCTAAATCTCAAGGCTCCAGTGGCCTGGGTTCAGAAGGCATCCAATTATTAGTCCTTAATAGCAACCCCTCCTTGGCCTTAAGTCATTAAAGTATACTCAGGCTTATACTGTACAGAAAGTTTAGAACAGAAGCTGGGGTGACATCAAGAAGATGGCCAAATAAGACACCCTTTTGCTCATATTCCCCTGGCAATAACAATTTGGCATCCATCTACAGAATAAAGTGCTTTTGTGAGAGCTGTGGGATTTGGGGAAAGGGATTATGAAATCCTGGTATGGTCCAAACCCAGGAGAGCCATTTTGAGAAGAAAAGCCCACAGCCAAGCAGGTGACGTGCTGACCTATGATCCTGGAAATAGCTCTATATCCCTGAATACTTGGCTACAGCCATTTTGGCTTTGGTTCTGTCACCAGATCTTTACTCTAAGGGACCAGGAGGAATCTAGCCCACCCGTGCATTGGGTAAGAAGCACACATACCCTGATCCTGGCTATGCACCTTGATAGGAACTGTGAACCAGCTCCAGTACCTCTTGGCCATTGTCTGGGAGCCCCTGGACATCACTGATTTAGACAATCACTCAGGAACCATGGAGCCTTTGTGAATATCCAGGAGCTCAAGAAAGAAGTTCCCAGCAGACTCTAGAGAAAAAAAAATCTGAGATTGGACACACTGGAAAGGGTAAGCAAACAATGACTTTACCAACGTCAGCTCTTCCCCAGGGTGGCACAACCCAGTGCCAGGGAAGTCTTCTTGGCCCCTGATTTTCCCACAGAGGAAAGTAAGAGAATGTGAGTGAGAGAGTGCCCTGCTTCCCTAGCTGCGTGGGATGCTGCCAGATGGGCTCATGTCTCCCTCGCTGCACCCAGAGTACAAAAGAAACTACTAACTGAATGAAATGGAAACTTACATAAGAAAAAACATTTCCAAATCATCTATACGATAAGGGGTTAATATCCAAAATATGTAACAAACTCAATACAACTCAATAGCAGAAAAGCAAACACTATCTAGTTAAGAAATGGATAGAGCACCCAAGTAGCTATTTTTACAAAGACATAACAACGAATGCGTACGTGGAAAAATATTCAATGTCACTAATTATCTGGAAATGTAAATCAAAACCACAATAAGATATCACCTCACACCTGTTAGGATAGCTATTACCAAAAAGACAGCAAATAACAAGTATTGGCAAGGATATGGTGAAAAGGGAACTCTGTACACTGTTGGGGATGTAACAGGGTGCAGCCATTATGGAAAACTATAGGGAGATTCCTCAAAAAATTAAAAATGGAAATAACATATGATCCATCAATTCTACTTTTGAGTACCTATCTGAAGAAAAAAACCCCACAAATTTGGGGTGTTTGGGTGGCTCAGTTGTTTAAATGTCTTCCTTCGCCTCAGGTCATGATCTCAGGGTTCTGGGATAGAGCCCTGCATCAGGCTCCCTGCTCAGTGGAGAACCTGCTTCTCCCTCTCCTTCTGCTGTTACCCATACATGTGCTCTCTCTCTCTCCAATGAATAAATAAAACTGTAAAAAATATACTAATTTAAAAATATATAGGCACCCCCATGTTCATAGCAGCATTATTTACAAGAGCCAAGATAAGGAAGCAATTAAGTGTCCATCAACAGATAAATGGATAAAGAAAATGTGTTGTGTATATTTACACAATGGAATATTATTCAGCCACAAATAGAAAGAAATCTTGCCATTTGCAACCACATGATGAACCTTGAAGGCATTATAATAAGTGAAATAATTCAGACAGAAAAAAAAACAAATACTATATGATATCATTTATATGTGGAATCTTAAAAAGTTAAGGGTAGGAAAATGGGAAGATGTGTGTCAGAATATAAACTTTCCATTATCGGATGAGTAAGTTCTTAGGGTTTAATATACAGCATGGTGACTATGGTTAATTATACTGTATTATATAATTGAAAATTGTTAAAAGACTAGATCTTAAATGTTTACACCACAAAATAAAAATTGTAACTATGTGAAGTGATAGAAGTGTTAACTAACCCTATTGTGGTAATCATTTCACAATCCATACATGCATCAAATCATCTTGTTCTACCTGTTAAACCTGCACAGTGTTATGTGTCCATTACATCTCAGTAAGTCTGGGACTAAAAAATAAGAAATAAAATCCATTTCTAATGAAAAATAAGTAACTTTGTTCTTTGTTCTTTATAGGAATCAGTCCATTTATGTTCAGTTGGATGTTGGTTATCTTGGTTTCTGCAACATTGCAGAACTAATTTATGATCTGCAAGAATCCTTCTATCTATGCCAATAAATACTACCCCTCAAGGGGCTTCAGTCTCTCACATGCCCCAAACTCTAGGAATTCTCTGTTCTTTTGGCATTGTTGAAGGTCTCTCCTCCCTCCACCCTCTAGATTTTCCTTCCCTTCTTGGTAAGGCAGTTTGATTGCCTTAGAAAACCATACTTTAGAATGACAATACATTTCCTTAGTAAGCACCTATGGGAAAAGGATGCAGGGCTGTAGGACAAGGAAATCTTGGTAATTCTTTAGATATTGGGTGGGTGGAAACAAAAATTAACTCTATATTCTGGTGATCACTTGGAGAAGAAAATAAGACAAATGAATAAGAAATTTTCGATTAATCAATAATTATCATATCATATAATCAATCACAGATTCATATTAGCTATAAATAATTAACAGCACATTCTCTGGAATCAGATTATTTTGTTTTCAACTTCAGCTATGCCACTTACTAGCTGTGTGACCTTGAACAAGATTCTTAATTTATCTGTGCCTCAGTTTACTCATATTTCAAATCAAGATAATATATGTATCTATATTATAGGATAGTTATGAGGATTATGGTAGTTAATACTGTTTTTAGAGGGAGAGAGGGCACAAGTGAGCAGGGGTAGGGGGAGAAGTGGCAATGGGAGAGAGAGAATCCTAAGCAGCCTCCATGCCCAGTGTGGATCCCAACGTGGGGTTTGATCTCATGACCCTGAGCTTGTGACCTCAGTGGAAATCAAGAGTTGGATGCTTAACTGACTGAGCCACCCAGGTGCCCCAGTAGTTAATACTTCTAAAGATCTTAAAATAGTGCCTGTGGTAAGTATTATATAAATATTTATTAATAAAAATACAATAAAGCATTCAAAAACAGCATGTCCTTTTCTTCACACTAGCTGCATGGAATACAGGGTAATTTATCCACAGCTGCCGAATTTGGAAAAGGTTCACAAATAGGAAAGGATGAAAATCAACCAAAAACCATTAGCTCCATAACTTACTAATAATGACAGATAATTAAAGATTTCATGGAACAAAGTGAGGAAGATCAATCAAAGACCAGTTTTGTTTCAAGAGTTATTCACTGCTTAAATTCTCAGAAGGCATGGGGAAGCAAAGAATGTGTTAATGACGAGACAGGTTGCAAGACTCAAGACTAAGACTGCAGTTCGCCATTAATTGGTTTAGCCATTAATTGGCTGATTTTTGATCAGGAAGAGGGGAGGACCAGTTTGAGGGCTAAGACTTGCTAGGGTTGGCTGAACATTTTCAATTCTTCAGCAGCTTTAACCCAAGACAAAAGAAGAGAGAATTCCAAGAAAATTAAATGCTAATAAGGAATTACTTTAGGGCAAATGAGGTGCTTTCTCACATTCAAATCCCTGCCAAAGACAAACTAGTCTAGCTATACATGGAGGTCAACAGAGACAGAATATACGATGTATAGCCAACCTGTTTACATCACATCCTTGGTGCAGTGAGTTGCTGGGATGAGAAATTTACATGCCAGGTATCCTGAAGTAGCACTAGGAAGCAAGGCAACTTACTAAGCAGACATTAAACCAGAGACTCTTGTATCCATACAATTAGTGTTAGAAATGGGTTTTTGTGGATGAAATTAATGGATATTTGGGTAATACATATCAAAAAGGAGTTATCATTGGTGCATAAACAATAAAAGGTATTCAAATAACCTGAGTTGAATATCAGACACTCCTCTCACATAAATAAAATATAAGAATCTATGAAGTCCAATAACCCTGAAGTTTAGAAAAAGTAATAGAAGCTTAAACCATAAATGATTTAATGTCCTCGACTCCTATGGAGGATTTGTGGCCTCTTGACTCAAGTAGATGTTCAGCTGAATCCTCAAGGTAGAATGCTGTTAAATTTTCTTCACATGAAAGTTATAGCCAAAGTGTTTGCCAAGGTTGCCGAGGAGCAGAAAAAAATAGAAAGAGCCACAACCACATCAAGTGTAGAACAAGTTGTAGGACGGAATTTTTTTTTTTTTTTTTTTTTTTGCTTTATAGTATATATGTGCCATGTATCATACATGCAGGAATTTTGTCCCTTACTCTTTACTACAACCTACTTGTGGGGTGGCTAATTCTTTTTTCCAACTACCACTACCAAACAAAGTAAAACCAACATACTAACAAAAACATAGGTCAGCATGACCAAACTAGAATAGGTTAATTTGTATTTTCAATTTTATATCAGTGACAACAGAACACTGCTTCTCACAGTGAACAACTGTAGGTACCCATATGTATTTAAGTTTCATGTCATGCCATTCCATCAAGTATGCTACGTCACCATTTTAATACTGTACACATTTAATGTGGGTAATAAGACACATGGAAATTTGACTGTCATGATTTTTTTAACCTGGGGAGAGAACAAGATGAGAAAGGAGCATCAAGGAGTTAGCTAGGACAATACTGAGATTCTGCATGGGTTAATGGTTCTAGTACCATTGTTAGGTAGATGAAAAGTTACTGCTACTATTAACTGTCGATTGATTTATTTGACACATATCGGAGAACCCAGTGGACAGCCCACTAAGCAATACGCTTTTACAACAGACTTAAATTTGCAACCATCTGTGCAGTTTAGAAACAGATGGTGAAAATTCTGGTTTTTTTTTTTTTTTTAAACCTGGAATTAAGGAAGGCGAAAAATACTCATTTCACAAATTGGTACATGCAGTTACATTTAACCTATTTTAGTTTCCATAGGTTCTTAAACAACTGCGTTTATAAATCATTACAGTATCTTTAAATATAATCACTTGATTTATTTTGCATTTGCAATGTTTCTTAAATTAGATTTATGTAATAAAAATGAGGATATATTTATATCTGTAAGTATACAAATACACTAAAATTACAGCTTTATTAGCCTGGTCATTACATTCTGTTAAAATACCTCTCTACTTATCTCTAAATTTGATTTATTCTTATTAAATAGTTTCAACTCTGGCAGGATAAAAAGAGGGGGCATTTGGGAGTTTTTGCAGTTACAACTTTGCTTTTTATTTCGAACAAGTTGCCTAATTATCTGCTGGATGTTTGATACTAAAAATCCCCAAGTACAGATGGTAAAGAGATTCCTTCTGTACCGCTTATCGACATTTCTTGCTTGCTTGAGTGCCTTAAGATTCAGAGAAACCAAAGTGTAATATAGCTACTTTCTAGAGATGGCTAGCATCTGACAATTTGTGATAAATTTAAATCACAACAAAATATGTTAGAGTGGTGGGGATGTTATATGGCACCAGTCTAATTCAAAAGAATGTCCAGAACCATGCCCTTCCAGATTTTCAGCCAGTGGGAGATGGAAGCCTGGTGAAAGGGGAAGAATGACGGAAAATTATTTCCCTTTGAAGACAGAATATTACCAGTCTTATGATGAATACATTGCAAAGTTTGATGGGCTTTAAGACAATCCCAAATACCCACCCCAACTCTGTTTAACTACACCCAGATTTCCCGTTTATCTGCATAAATTTGTGTCTGGCTTGAGACCAAAAATAAAGATGGGGCCAGCCATGTTGGAAATAGAAGACTTAGTCTGTTATAGAAACATGCAACAGCCAGAGCCAGCAGTAGAGTGAGGGCCAGCTGGATCCAAAGAAAAATTGGCATGAAGCAGTGGTGGGATGAGTTCCCAAAGCAGATATGGGACTAGCCAGAAGGGAGCAGAGCAAGTGGCCACATGGCTGAAAGATGGCCAGGCTTTCAGGATTCCCATATATCCAAACCAGCCCCATTCCCCAGTGATCTAGATATAAGAAGTTTTGTTTTATTTCGACGTAAAGACACAGTACTTGGTAGGCAGCTCAGAGCCAGTTCAAGGTTTTTGCCAACAACTGTGGCCTAATTCAGTCAAAATTTATAGGGAAAAATGGTTAAAGTAAAAATTTGAGTATAGTTGCAATACTGTACTATATTGCAGATACCTGAATGTGGGGATAATACTATCATTCTGACAATTTGATGACAGTATCAAATTGCTATAATATATCAAAAATTCAAATACAGACAACATTAAATGATTCAACTATAATTGTTATCATATATTACAAGTGTGATATTTAAAATTCAGTGAAGGTAATGGTGATGCTTTCCATGGAAATATTATTATATTCAATTATGCCTCTTAACTAATATTAAGACCTGACCCCATGTTATAATATCACCCATGATCTGAATCTCGTAGCCCCCCTTGCCTTCTCCTGCTTCTTGAAGAAATTTCTCCTTCCTATTGGCTTCTTTTCAAAAGCATTTAAACATGTTCAAGTCCATCGCACATCCTTAGCAATACCTCTGCCATCCTGATGGCTTATGTATAAACGGCATGACCCAAACTCCCATCTCTGAGACTTCTGATCCCATGATCATCATGTGACTCCTCTTCTTGCCTTCTGGTCCCTTGGAACAAGGAGCCTGAAGTCCTCAGGCAACAGTGACCACTTAAAAGTCAATGTCCGTTTCCTCAACAGAAGAATATCCCATTTGAGAAGTAGTCTTTAAACTAGCAGAGCCCAAAGTTGCAAGAACTAGAAGTAAAAATTCTACAAATGGGGTCAGCTTTACAGTTTTCTCTAAAACATCAATAGAGTTTAACAATAGCTAATCTTGTTTTCCTTATAGCTGCCAGTTCCTCATGATTTCTCAAACCCCTAATGTACCATACAGGCTAAAACATCCCCTTCCATCAATATATAATCCTAATTTTCTACTTTATGCCAGGGTTCACTGCTTCACCTACAACCAGTGATGAAATCCTCGTTTTTGACTGGGTAGCAAGTGATGCAGTTTCAAAATTTCACTTTTCTCACCTGCTTTCTCAGACAGGTTGGGCTTCCCTTGGAAGCTTGTTTTAAGATGGAGTTTGGCATGCATGCATTCCTTAATAGGGAATGAACAAAAGGAAGTGGGAGGCAGTGGGGGAAAAATCAAGCCGTGAAACACACACAACAATAATTTTGGTAGAAGCTCTGGAGGTAGAATGGTCCTTCAGTTTATCTCAACTGGACAGAGATGTCCAAAGCTTTATATATCTGCATCAGTGTGTCACTGGATGTAGGTCTTCCATAATGGACTTGGGTTAGATAGTTTCTGTGCAGCTGAGACCTTGGTATACTCTGAAGAAGCTGAGACTGAAGGCTGTTTACTGACACAATCTTAGCATACAGTGTAACAAATCTCTCACTGAAGGAAAATCTGGTAGGTGCATAACTGTGTTCACCACTCACATCATTGTGGGAGGTGCCTTCAACTCTGCACTACTCTGGAGTAGGATTATTAGACATTTGGCTTAATTTTGGTAAATGCTGTCAGATTATTTTTGGATATTCTTGAACATTTATATCCCCAATAGCCTCAATATGAGTTCCAATTCCTCAGTCTCATCAACACCTAAGTGATGTTAGGTGACGGCATACCTTTCTGATTATAGCCCTGCAGTTTGGTAGAAGGCAATTTTTACTATTTTTATTATTAGTGAATTGAATATTTCTTCATATACTTATTAGCCTTTGGGTGTTCCCTCTGGAAGTTGCCTGTTTACCTCCCTTAGCCAATTTTCTACTGGGTGTTACGTCTTATTTCCTTACATTTTAAAGGAACTATAATCTGTTATCAGTTTTGGATGCTGCAAATATCTTGTTTCAACTTGATCACCTGTGGATTGGGTTCTATTTCTGACCTAGAACTCCTAAACCCCTTGGAATTTTCTGAATAATAGGAACAGCTTTTGTTCTAAGGTGAAGATTCTTGTGGGCTCCTGGATAGGGGCTGATCACTAAAAATATCAAGCCATGGTTAGAAGCTTGGCACTTTTGGCCCCACTTTCCATTCTCCAGAGAAGGAAGAGAGTCTGGGAATTAAGTAAATAATTGACCATATCTACATGATGAACCATTTATTAAAATCCCAGAAGTATAGGGCTTAGAGAGCTTCCAATTTGGAGAACATATCTACTTGCCAAGAGGGTGGTGTACCCCCAACTACATGAGAACAGAAGTCCCTGTGCTTGTGTCCCTTCCCTATGTACCTCTTCTTCTAACTATTCATCTGTACCCTTTGTTATATAATTTATAATAAACTACCAAATGTAAGTGTTTCCCTGAGATCTGTGAGCCTTTCTAACAAATTATTGAACTTAAGGAGGGGGTTTTAGGATTCATAGTCAGTAGGTCAGGAATACATTTGAGCATCTTGGTCTTGCAAGTGGTGTTTGAAGTGGGGGGAGTTTTGCGGGACTGAGCACTTAACTTGTGGGATATGGCACTAATTACAGATACCTTGGTAGTTGAGGCTGGTATGTTTTCCCTACAGAAAAACCCTAATGTATTATTCCCTAGGCATATCAAGATAGACCTGAATAAAGACTGCCTAACATTTTAACAAGTGGAAGAATAATTTTTTTGACATAATGCATTTGAATACTTAGGAAAGCACCCAACACAAATGATTCCATAAATATTAGTTATTTCACCATTATTAAGAGTGGCATATCATTAAGATTATTTCTAAAGGCTAGGGTTCATTTCTCAAAGCTCTTTCACCCATTTTGGTGGTAACATCTAAGGCATCCACATTATGGTACCACCCTGGAAAAGGAAGGTCCCAGGTATGATTGGAATTTACCACTACCCAACAGATGATTAGTTCAGAGTAAAAATAATTTGTTTTAAAAAGAATGCAGAGATTTTGATTATTTATCTGAGGATGCAGACTCAGGTTTAGACAATACAAGTTATTAATGATCACCTAACTATGCATACACTAAGGATATACAAATATCTTGAGATTATCCTCATAGAGAAGACAACATCTAATGTCATAACAAAGTTCTTAAAACATATATTCCTTTTATCATTCTCCTTCATAAAGGCTTCATCATACCCACTTATAATCCATAAAAGCAATCTGGTAGGGGTATTAACAATCTAAAGCTTGACTAGAATAATAGGTCCTAAACATGGAAGAAATTTTTTAAAATAAAACTTTCTAGGTTCAACCTCAGAATTTTTGAAACAATATTCCTAAGGCTGAGATTCAGAACACTTATCACTGTATGAGTGTTCAGAGTCATATTTCATGATAACTGAAGAAATGATGGAGAAATTATTAATACAACATCTCTTTTTCAGCTATTTTATCCAATGATGTTTGCATTCATTCACTTCTTGAGTGACAAAATATTTACCAACTCTCTTCTTTATCTAGTACTGTACTAAACATTGGAAGTATAACAATTACAATTCATGCATTACCATATTGTCTGGGAAGTGATAAAGGAAAATAACAATGTATAAAGTAGTATGAGAATCAATATGACAATTCTGCTACAAGGATGATATGGGAGCATTTAGAAGGCATTATTTTGAATGCTGGAAAGCTTTGATAGATATTGGAGAGATTTTCAGCAGTGAACTCGACATTGTCCTAACTGGAAAATATATTCCCAGGTTATACAATATCCCCACCATAACACGGCCTGTTTCCAGAAGTGATTGACTCCCACTAATTATTTCCAGTACATGTTCTTTCTCATCATCATTCCTCGTTCATTAATGTGATGCAATCAGGCATGCATCCTCCCAACTATCTTAAAGTCTTATAAATCACTACCAAAGTGGTATGCTTCTGTTATTTACTCAGCACCACTTCGAGACAGTTAAGCTCACATTTGAGCTCACATATGAGAAACCCTTTGTTGTCTAGCTCTTTCAAAATTCATGCTGAAAGTCCTCTCAAGGAAAGGATTTGCATTAAGGAAGTATATGTATGCAGCATTCAATAATGTAGCAATCTTAGCATCCCACTCTATTCCTTCACTCAGTGCCCAGACTTAGAGCACAGATCCACCAATGCTGTTCTGGCTATCCTTGAAGGTTGTTAAAGGCCAGCGTCCATTATTGCTTATAAAATGTCTAAATTAAAGCTTCTGAAAGACTTAAGTAACCACATATCTCTCCCTCTTATAAGGAGTGGCTTATATAACCAATCCTAACAGGGAATGTATACATTAGCTCATTGATATAGTTTTTAAGCTAAACTTTATAAAGTTGGGTTATTTGTATGCTCCATAATACAAAAATCCTATAAGATTGACATTTCTGGAATTGCCTGGCTCGTTTCAAAACCAAAATTAAAATGAAGAAAAAGGTACAAACTACTGAAGAATTTAATAGTTACAATAGCATATACTAGTAGTTATACATATTTAATATTTAAAATTTTATTAAAGCCTTAAAACTATTTCAAAATGGGAAATAGAAAAGGGGAAGAAAAGAATCTTGCCACAGAAGTTTCTCAAAAAGATACAAGTAGAAAGATCCTTCAGTTATGAAATTATGAAGGACAGATAAGAGAATAGAATCAAATCAAATAAATCAAATTTTTAAAAAACATTTTATTTACATATAAAAGATTTTATTTATATATAAAGATTTTATTTATATATAAATAAAATATAAATAAAAGAGAGTGTGTGTGTGCACAAGTGGAGGGGGTGGGTTAGGGCAGAGTGAGAGAGAGAAGCAGACCCCCCTAGAGCCCAATGGCGAAATGCTCCATCCCAGGACCCTGAGATCACTTGAGCCAAAGGCAGATGCTTGACTGACTGAGCCACCTAATGACCCCAAAATAGGTCAGATTTTTAATATTTTGTTTAAACAGATCTCCAAAAACTCAGATTAATCTCATTTTATTTACTTGTGATAAACTAAACATTTCCAACAATGCAGCAGGAAAAAGAAATAGGAATTGAAATCATAACTGATATAATTGATCAGGTAGTTTACATAAATGCAACATACATATTTACTAAATACCATGAAATTTCATTTCATATTCTTACCTTTCATGAAATGAAATATGAAAAACCCAAACTAAAAAATGATATTTTCAACAACTCCTCTAAACTGAGTGAATGTTAAAACTGAGCTGACAGAATAATGATCCTAGATGTTAGCTGCATGCAATGTTCAACTGCAGTCACTGGGTTGAGATAAAACATGACTACAGTTCTATAGAATTTTAGGAATAGCTTTGAATTTTAGATAATGAAAGTAACAGCATCAAGCTCAGAAAATGAGCACAAAATCAATTAAAAAAAATAAAGGGATCAACTACTGAGATGTCTCTCACAAAAATTAATCATTTTTAATTTTTGTACTCTATGCCAATAATTTAGAAGAAATGAGAGCATGCATTTCACCTCTCCTTTTTAACTAAGTTATGATTTCTAGTTTAATAATAAGATTTCTCTAATTGGCTTACAAAGTAGTTTAGAGCTTTGGCTCTAAAAATTTGCTGATCTCATTCTAGAATATTATAAAGCAGACAATATTAGCAATGAACAAGGACTGCAGGGGAGAAAGAGGTGATCGCCTTCCTAGTTAGAAAGCCGGTACTCTCACAACACTCTGAAAATGCCACTTTGTGTGTCTAAGAGATTCTGTGATCTGGATACTATTTAATGTGATTAAAATCTCAATTTGTTTTTCAAATATCTTTTGATTAATTTTATCAAAGAATGAATATGAGATGAAAATATAAAGAAAAAAATTTTTTCCTTGATGATATTTAAACCAGGTTGAAGCTCAGGTCAGATTTCACAGATAAACTCTTGGCTCATGATTTTTCAAGTTAAGATGAAGTAAAAATGAGACCATAAAGTGACAGCAAACCAGCTAGATCAAAATGAAATTCTCAAATCTTATACAGCAGAACACTGGAAGATAGAGCAGTTCTTTATTTTTTGCTTAAACAAAACACTTAAGTACTTATCTAATAGGTTACGGGGGCAACTGGAACTTGTAAAAACATAGAGCAAAGTCAAGAGTACAAAATGTGGGAGGATATGTGCTACGGTGAGTGATGTGAAGTGTGTAAACCTGGCGATTCACAGACCTGTACCCCTGGGGATAAAAATATATTATGTTTATAAAAAATAAAAAATTTAAAAAATATTTTTTTAAAAGATTAAAAAAAAAGAGTACAAAATGTGCGTGTAACTTTGAAATATTGTGGACATGATAACCTAAATGTGTTTTCTTCATAATTAGCATGAAATATGAATAAATTTTACAGGAAAAAAAGTCCATATACAAATAAGTTTGGCAAACAAGTTTTTTAAAAAGATTTATTATTATTATTATTATTATTATTATTATTTTATATTTTAGGGAGAGAGGGAATGCAGGAATAGGGGGAGGGGCAGAGAGAGAGAATGGAGAGAAGTAGACTCCCCACTGAGCATGGAGCCACTATACAGAGCTCCATCCTACAACCCTGAGATCAGGACCTGAGCTGAAATCAAGAGACAAATGCTTAACTAACTGAGCCACCCAGGCACCCCTGGCAAACACAGTTTTGATATAAGTGACTTGCAGTAAAACAAGTAAAAAAGTTCTCAAAGCTTTTCTTTTTTGGCTTCTGTATGAGTTTCTAAGAAACCAATATAGAATATAAGAAGCATTTCCAAATTTATTTGAATATGGAGTTTATTTATTACAGAGCACATCATTGGTCTAAATTTATTTGGAATATACTTTAAGAAATGCTGAATTAAAAAAAAAAAAGAGGATATGAAATGGACCCATCAAAGAGAGAAGGCATGTAATCAACTTCTGGCTTGCCGCCTAATATAGTTTTTGATACTCTCTAACAGAAAAGTGTAGTAGTAAGGCTGAAGGAAAAATCACGAGTAACTGCAGACAAAATGCCTGCCACTGGTAACAAGAGATAACCATTGAAAGAACAAATGTGTTTGCATTCACTGTCAATCTGAAAACAGTTACCAAGTATTACATGCTCAGACATCCTTTGAATTTGGGGTCCCAAAGAAAAATAAAATTAATATGCCATATAATCCCTGCTCCCAGGGAGCTCACAATCTAGCTGAGCGAGCAGGTAGAAAGAGCAGAGATATTTAAAGAAATAATTACCATCTACATTGTCGATTTCATAAAAGAAGTACATAACTTAAATCCATGAACTAAAAAAACAGTAAGATAAGTTTTACATAAAAAAGTCATTTTCAAAAATATACAATTTTAAGTTGTTTTAAAAGAACTACAGAAAGCGTAACAATCTTGAGTGACATGCATTCTCCTGAATAAATGGTTATTGTATGAAAACTAGACTTCCTTTGTGCATGCTGCCAGTAATCTGTTTTACACTTTCCATAAAATCCTATAAATCAAAATCAAGTCTCCTAACATACCTTGGAAAAGACAGAATTACAAATAATGTACAAAGGCTAACAGCTGTTGCACCAGATTACCCTTCCTGAAAAATGTGATAATGCAGATCCTTTTCTTTCCTGACAGTCATTTAATAAAATAAAGTTCCCCCAAGTGAGAAGTGCCTGCCAACTAAGCAGGAAAAAAAGGTGTTATGTACTCCAACACCTTTTTTTTTTTTTTTTCTGCTGTGTCAGGATCCATAAGGGAACATTCTAAAAATGACTTCCATAAATCCCTTTCTTTTGTTCACGTTTTTCCAAGCATTTTTGTTCTGTGTGATCTTTTTTTGGCTTGGTTCAATAAAGTTATTTGATAGGTTTGCCATTTGTTCTTTCAGGATTATCTAAAGATGTCATCTATGTACTCTTGTCATAATGTCCCAGAATCTGTCACCTAAAATAGATTAACAGCAGTTGGCTTCAATGGTTATGGAACTCACTTTGCATTTTGTGTCTAGAGAAGTTGAAGTAGAAAGCAGGAAATTTTGTAATTCTTGGGGAATTAACATAAACTAATTACTGTGTTGAGGAAAGATTGAACCAACTAGTGTGCTCTACAAATACAAATAACTTGAGTTCAGAAAAAGGCATAAAATTAAATAATAATATTGCTGGTAAGCAATGCAAGAAAGAGGACATTTGGTTTATTATTTTTATTTATGTGATTCAAATGTATAGTTCTCAATATATTTTGAGGTAAAATCCAAGAAATGAAAATCCAGTCTTTGGAATTCTAAATGTTTTTTATAAGTCTTAAACCATTAGTTGATTTTTTTTCCATCTATTACTCAAAACATTATCTTATTAAAAAAATAAAAAATAAAGAAGTCAAGTACAATAGAAATCTACTGATTCAGGTAAGGAAAAAAACTCAGAGTTAATGGATATGGAAGTTTAGATACCTCTTCAAGATCCTGATTTCAGTTCCTTTGAATATATAACCAGAAATGAGACTGCTGGATGATATGGCTGTTAATTTTTTAATTTTTGAGGAAACTCCATACTGTTTTCCATAATAGCTGCCCCGTTTTATATTCCCAGCAACAGTGCACCAAAGTTACAATTTTTTAAAATTTTATTTTATTTTTTCAGTGTTCCAAGATTCATTGTTTATGCACCACATCCAGTGCTCCATGCAATACCTGCCCTCCTTAATACCCACCACCAGGATCTCCCAACCCCCCACCCACCCTGCCCTCAAAACCCTCAGTTTATTTCTCAGAGTCCACAGTCTCTTATGGTTCGTCTCCCCGTCCGATTTCCCCCAACTCCCTTCTCCTCTCCATCTCCCAATGTCCTCCATGTTATTCCTTATGCTCCACAAATAAGCGAAACCATATGATATTTGACTCTCTCTGCTTGACTTATTTCACTCAGAGTAACCTCCTCCAGTCCCGCCCATGTTGATACAAAAGTTGGGTATTCATCCTTTCTGAAGGAGGCATAATATTCCATAGAATATTTGAACCACATCTTCTTTATTCATTCTTCTGTTGAAAGGCATCTTGGCTCTTTCCATAGTTTGGCGATTGTGGCCATTGCTGCTATGAACACTGGGGTACAGATGGCCCTTCTTTTTACTACATCTGTATCTTTGGGATAAATACCCAGTAATGCAATTGCAGGGTCATACGATAGCTCTATTTTAAGGCATCCCCACACTGTTTACAATTTTTTCACATCCATATGAATACTTGTTACATCCATATGGATGAATAATTGTTACCTTTTTAAATAATAGCCATCCTAACCTAACATATGTGAGGTTTTGATTTGCATTTCTCTGATGATTACTGATGTTGAGTATATTTTCATACACCTGTTGACAATTTGTATGCCTTCTTTGGAAAACATCTATTAAAGAGTAGGAGACACCATTCATTTAAGAATGAATAAAACATCCAGACAGAAGAACCAACAAGGAAATAGTGGATTTGAACAACACTGTAGATGAAATGGACCTAACAGAAACATACAGAACTTCCCATCCAACAGCAGTAGAGTACATAGTCATCTTTTTTTTTTTTAAGATTTATTTATTTATTTGACAGACAGAGATCACAAGTAGGCAGAGAAGCAGGCAGAGAGAGAGGAGGAAGCAGGATCCCTGCTGAGCAGAGAGCCCGATGTAGGGCTCGATTCCAGGACCCTGGGATCATGACCTGAGCCGAAGGCAGAGGCTTTAACCCACTGAGCCACCCAGGCGCCCCAGTACATAGTCTTCTGAAGCTTAATGGAACATTCTCCAGGATAGATCACCCATTAGACCATGAAATATGTCTTTCATTTAACTTTATAACATAGACTTTTCACCACATATTACTCTTCAGAATTACCTAAACATTACTCTTCTGACAGATTTGCAAATAGTTTTACATTTTTACTATAATAATTAACATAACACTGAACACCATTGTACATACATTTTTCCTCCCATTTTCAAATTAATTGCTGGAATCAATTCTTTGAGGTAAATTCAATACCTAAACTCAGGAAAACTTCACAGTGATAGATGGTTAACAAAATTTTGTACAAAATTTTGTGATTGTACACACTATAGCAGAACTTCTTAGATTCTGATCTTATTCTTCATAGGACATAATTTTTTGATTATTGGTCATTATTTTCTCACAATACTATTTTAAAAATAGAGCTTACATATTAAAATGCATTTAATTAATTAAAGTATTAATAATTATCATAAATTCAGTCTTCACTATACATCAGCCCACCAAATTGTTTTATGAGTTAGTTTTGATTATTCTTATTTTAGATGAGAAAACTAACTTTCAGAGAAGTGATGGGAATTTTCAAGTTTTCAGACTAGAATGACCTTAGTTTGAGGTATACAGCATATAATTGCCAGCAGAATGTCTTTTCTCTTCACTCTGAAACTAAGTCCTACTTTCTCCTTGATCCCAAGTTCTTTTAGGAGGCAACTGTACCCTGCCTGAGAGTCAGCACTCAAGTACCCCAGGCAGGTGATGGAATTCCTTCATCCCTCCTTATACTTAAGTCTTAATAACCAACCGAGTACTTAGATTCTATTAGACCTAGATCTCTATTTTCCATTCCAACTCCAGGGAGAAATACGCTATGTATATCCCAAAGTGGTTTGACTTTAATTCCAATTACTTATCTACTCTGATTTACAAATTCTCTAGTCTTTTTATTGCTCTGTTTTTCTCCATGTTCAGGATTTACATTTAGTTATTGCTTAATTCTCATATGCAAATTCTTGCCATGCTTACTATTTATTGCTTGCCACCATATTCTAGAGTATTTTGTTCTGTCTGAATAAAATTTGTCTCCTTGGGGTGCCTGCATGATTCAGTTGGTTAAATGCAGACTTGGCTTCAGCTCAGGTCATGTTCTCAGGGTCATGGGATAGAGCTTCACATCTACTCCATGCTGAGTGTGGTCTGCTTGAGATTCTTTCCCTCTCCCTCTACCCCTCTACATGCTCTCTCTCTCTCTAAAATAAAATAAATAGATAAAATCTTTTTTAAAAATTTGCCTCCTTATCTGTATCTGGATCGGCTTCATAGCCTCTCTATCCCAAAATTAAGCTCCAATTCTCATTTCCATGGGGTCCACTCCACCCTAACTTTTTGTCCTGGCTCATATTATCTGGTTCACCATATTTCCGAGAAGAAAGGTTTTGTTTTTTATGTGTTTTTTTTTCCTATTTGTGTTAGCTTCCCAAATTTAGTCTTTAAAATTAACTTTAAATAATAGCTAAAAGATTCTCTTTGAGAAAAATAAAGTACATATTTCTTATTACTTCCTCCTGTTACTACTGATCTGTATACTAATACTTCCAGGAGATAGCTAAATGTCATATGGATTTTATAGTTCAGGCAGACCTTTGATAATCACAGTATCCCTCTCCTCTCTAGAAGTCAATATATTCAAAAATGCTTAGTCTACAATCTTCGATTGCAGATTTTGGTCCAATGGTATCACAACTGCCCAAGAGACCAGCTAAAGAGATATGTGAAAAATCCATAGTTTTCTTACTACCTCTATCACCTACTGCAATGCATCTCCAATGTGTAACACCTTTATCTCACAGATACTTTCATACTCTCTTGGGTCCTTCTGCAAGAAAGAAAAATAATGTAGGGAAAACATTAACATTGATATCATGGATCCCTCTTCTTGCGATATACTGAATTTTAAAAGAAGTGAAAAAATTGGAGAGCTGTATCTTTCACCATAAAAAAAATCAACATTATTACAGAATTCATAATGTATCTGGTGTGGTCTAGCAGGCTAATTTGAAATAAATGTTGAAAGATACTCTATTTTAAAAATTACACCCTTGGGGCGCCTGGGTGGCTCAGTGGGTTAAGCCTTTGCCTTCGGCTCTGGTCGTGATCCCAGGGTCCTCGGATTGAGCCCCGTGTCAGGCTCTCTGCTTGACTGGGAGCCTGCTTTCCCCCTCTCCCCCTCCTGCCTCTCTGCCTACTTGTGATCTCTGTCTGTCAAATAAATAAGTAAAATCTTAAAAAAAAACAAAACAAAACAAGAGTTTCTTATGGTTTGTCTCCCTCCTGATCCCATCTTGTTTCATTTAAAAATAAAAAATTAAAAATTAAAAAAAATAAAAATAAATAAAAAATAAATAAAAATTACTCCCATTTAGTTATTCAATTATTTGTAACATGGTTTTATTAAAACAAGAGGCATGTACTAATTGAATAAGACACTTTTCAAAGAATTGTAGGTTTTTTTAAATTAATTAAAATAAACAAATTTTAATGGTATACAAATGATCATGTATTTCCTTTACTTTCCACAATATATGCAAATGCAGTTAATATGGTCTTGATAAAAGTTTATTTTGCCAAATACATTTTAAGACTTATTTCTGTATTTATAATTACAATAGGACACACCTCCCTAATCACTCCATGATAAAGTCTCATTTATGTACTCTGTTGAAAAAATTAGAATAACAGGAGAATAAATTAGTATTTTTCATGTTTCCTCATATCCTTTAATGAATACTCATTTCCCGATCAATAACCCCTAACAATCAAGATTTTATAAGGTCTGTTCTCAATTTACCTCTTCATTCTTCAATGAATGAATACTATAAATGAATCCAATGTTCAAACCAGAATTGAAACGACTCAATATTTCCTGAAGCAGCCATAAACATTCCAATCTCACTAGACTGTCAACTTCACCTCCAGCCTCTCTAAATTCTAATTTAATTTTAATTCTAATGTAATCATTTTTAATTTTTCCTAAGTCATGTGGGTAATTTTGAATACCTTCAGAATGCTATGGTCTCTGTCACCAGGAAAAACACACATAAAGGCATAGACAACATTTTGCTTGCAATATCTAGAGTCTGTTTCTTTAGATTAGGAACATCTAGCCTATCGATAAACCACTTCTTCATGAAATCTTTATTTTGGGCAATGCCATCTAATGAGAAGTATATTAGGCAGTGATAGAAAAATCTCAGGTTTTCCAGCTCTGCAACTAACTTGGACAAATCACTTTACCATCTTGTCTCAGTTTTGTGTATAAATAAGGAATCAAAGTATATTATCCATGAATTGCTATCCAACTTTCAAACGCTACTTTTGAGATCCACATTCAAAATATAACAATGGGATGCTATGTTTCTGGTTGTCCCTGTATTTTCAATCACTAATTAATTTAACTCATATTTATTGAGAGCTAACTTATCATCAGACAAGTAGATATTTTGTATCTTTGTATCTTATAAGTAGTAAGATACCTTGATATTAGTTGAATGAGCTACAGAAAACTCTAAAACTTATTAGAAGATTTTAGTAAGCTAGAGATATACTCTTTTTTTTTTTAAACTTTTTTTTTTTAAAGATTTTATTTATTTATTTGACAGAGAGAGATCACAAGTAGGCAGAGAGGCAGGCAGAGAGAGAGGAAGGGAAGCAGGCTTCCTGCTGAGCAGCGAGGCCGATGCGGGACTCGATCCCAGGACTCTGGGATCATGACCTGAGCCGAAGGCAGCGGCTTAACCCACCGAGCCACCCAGGCGCCCCTAGAGATATACTCTTATCCATTTGCACCCCAAAGCAGACCTCATTACTTTGGGTGAATACCAGAATCTAATTTATTTCAGTTCCTGTTCTCATGGGTGGCCCAATAAGTCTTCAATAGCCATCAACCTCTCCATCACTCTTACATGTTAAGCAATTAGAAGTTCTCATAATTAAAAGTAAAACATCAAGGAAAAGCTCTAATGGTTTGTTTTACTATTATTTAATCATATGCTTTCAAACCTTTTTATATTTAAAATTACATGTTTGTTTGTTGTAAACTATAGAGAATTTATTCATCTTTGTATTCTATATACTTTGTATGTAATTGAAGATCAATAGGCATTCACTGATCTGAATTGCACTACTTATCCCAAATACATTCCTGTCAATTGTAGTGTCTAGTATTTCACAGAGCAAGAATTAATATTTTCCAGTTTGGGCCATCCAATTCAAATAGCCCCAAAGAAGAAAAGTGAGTTATTTATCATTTAACCTACTTGCAACCCTCCCCAGGTTGATGCTTCCTGGTACTTAGTAACAACTGTTGTGTCTTGAATAACTATTATATCATGTACTTTATACACATTATTAAGTTTATCATTAGTTCAGCAAATAATTATTGATTGGCTCTTCTGTGAAAAAGATAGCTCTAGACTTTGAGAATTCAGAGATAAGGCATCTTTGATTCCCAAAGAATTTCATTCCCGTAAGAGAGACAAACAATAAATATGTACATAAATGAGCAAGATAATTTTAAAAAATAGTATATATTATGAGAAAAACAGAAACTTAAGGTGATACCATAGATTGACTCAATAGGGGAGGATTCTCTGAAAAGATGACAGTACGCTTAGAATTGATTGACAAAGTTGGCCATGTGAGAATTTAAACATTCTAGACAAGGAGAGGGCAATGTCTTCAAGAGCAGAACAAAGTACAATATGGCTGAACTTTGATTCTCTAAGAGAGGGTGCAGTAGATCACAATCAAAGACATACGTAGGAACCAGACAAATGTGACCCCTCTAGGAGAAATATGAAGTATGTATTGACGAATCAGGAATTCCATATTATCTAACTTGACTTTCAGTGGTAGGTATCCTTCTTCCCATTTCATAAGAAAGTAATTTGAAACTCAGAGGCTTTGTATAACTTAGCCAGAGAGTAAAATGATGGAGTTGGTGTTTGACAAGAAAGGATTCTGTTTCCAGATCCCATATTAATCCCACTATACTACCTGCCCTGATCATGTTTTCTAATTCTTGATCATGGCCCTTTTTAAGGACTACATGCAATCCATCTCCAAAGCTTCTTCCCTCCACATAGATGTGCCAGTTAAATTTTTGAAATCTCCCTTGACTAATTTTTTGTTACCAATGGTGACAATCCTCTCATACTGCTGTCTCTTAGGTTATGAACTAAACCTAATGACCCCTGATGCTGTGTGGTCCTTACCTAGAATTCTTGACTTTTAACTAGAAAGTGATTAAACTTCTCCAGAGAGAAAAATAAAACGTTTTTTTCAAAACAAAAAGAAAAAAAAAAAAAACGTTGGAGATACTGTTTTTGAATTACAGTATCCAAATAGTAAGTCAAAACGAAAACAGAGAACAATAAAGAAATTTTGTTATAAACAGAAAACAAGTTTTAAACAGATGGAATCTTTCATGAGTAGGATGATAGAATCTAATCAAGTTTTGCTAAACAAGATTGAGTGGCTAAAAAACCGAACCCGATTGTGTGTTGCTGGACTCCAGGGTCGGTGAATTCTGAAGGAGGAGATGATTTGATTGCATTTATGAAAATATGGATTCCTAAGTTACTGAAGACTGATACAGAGAATGATCAAATTAGAGTAAAAGGGCATTGTCGATGCCATGAAGAACTTTAATAATGTAAGAAAACAAGTGGCTCCAACATTTAAAATCTCTGATAACAAAAAGAGTACATAGACATTTCCAAAAAGGACAGATAAAACCACTTTTTAAAAGTGTCATTCATTCCGCCAGTCTTATATGAGCAGATAAATGAAAGATAACTCTTCCACTTATTTGTGCTTTAAAGAAAATAGCTATGATAAACCAAGTCCCCAGGGAAATCCTTAACTAAGAACTGTATTTTTTTTTCTGTTGTACCTTATCAAGACCTACAGAAAATTCAACAGCAATGGAAAATACACAAAGTGACCTAGTCCAATTGGTCACCTATTCAGAATATTAACTGTCTTGAATACATCTCTCATTATGTGCCAAGACTTTGATTCTTTTAATCAGTTCTTTTTGTTTGTTTTTACATGTATTAACTCATTTTTTTTAAAGATTTTATTTATTTATTTGTCAGAGAGAGAGAGAGAGTGCACAAGTAGGTGAAGTGGCAGGGAGAGGCAGAGAGAGAAGCAGGCTGAGCAAGGAGCCCGATGTGGGACTCAATCCCAGGATACTGGGATCATGACCTGAGCCGAAGACAGCGGCCCAACCCACCGAGCCACCCAGGTGCCCAAATTAACTCATTTTAATACTCATAACAACTTTCTGGGATGTTATTATTAGCTCCACTTTACAAATGAGGAAACCCTTTCACAGACATATTAAGTATCTTACATGAAGTCAGACGGGAGTAAATTATGGATCATAAATTCCAGCCCAAGAGGTCCAACTTCACATTTTGTGCTCTTAGCCTGTATATTTTGTCACAGATAACAAAAGGCACGTGACTGGTAGCACAATATGCAAACTTCCATTCCTCCAGTTTAACCTTACAGCACAACTTGGCGCTCTCACTCACAGCTTCAATCCATCTTCTCAAGTTAACTGTGTTATACAAGCTTTATAGAGTCACACTGCTCTCCTTCACTAGTTCATCTTTACTTCTGCCCAAGTCAAAACCTAACAGTTTCTGTTCGTTCCTTCTGGTCATTCTAAGCGAGGGTCTTTTTTTGTCACCCAAAGAATTAGTTTCTCAAATAAATATTGGCATGACCAACAGAATCTGAGGATGTAAGCTCCTATAATTGCAAAAATCACACTACTCAGGAATTTCTGGATCAACCTGTAAGAGATACATTCCTGAAAACTCCTCCTAGCCTTCCAACCAGATCACTGCTTCCATCATCCTATTATCCCTAATTATTATCCTGGCTGCAAATTTCTCTCTAGCAATTTCTTTAACTCAATAACCATATAGCTCAAGATAATACTCAAGAAGTTCTTTCCACCTTTAGTTAATCTGATGATTTTAATATTTCTATTGTATTTCAATAAAGTCATCTTATTACCTTAATCTTCTTCCTAAGAGCTCCTCCTATGTTACTTCCAAGAAGACCGTGTTCATTCTAATATCGTCCCGACTTCCTTAAATCATCTTCTAGTTTCAACTGCACTATTTCCCACTCTCCAAAGGAAAAACTGTGATTATGAAGCCAACTGGGAACTTCTGCTATGTGCTTTTTAAATTTTCTGCATCCATCACATAAATAATCTTTACCCACACCCATTTCAGCAAAGCATAATGGTTTCAGTGACACAGTCACAATTTTCCTCTCTATTCTCTCCTCACTCCTTTTCTACAGCCCAGTCTCACATTTCTCTACCATCTTCAACTTCAAGACCTTGCTTCACCTCTCCTGTCTTTATTTATTTATTTTTTAAAGATCTATTTATTTATTTTAGGGAGATTGCAGAAGAGGGAGAGGCAGAGGTAGAGAGAATCTCAAGCAGCAGACTCTGCAATGAACGCATTTGTTGCCTCTCTCAAAAA
Source organism: Lutra lutra (assembly GCF_902655055.1). NCBI lineage: Eukaryota > Metazoa > Chordata > Mammalia > Carnivora > Mustelidae > Lutra > Lutra lutra. Next base: position 28,910,857 of record NC_062281.1, read on the forward strand.
ACACATCTTCACATACTTAAAGTCTTCTCCTCATCAATTTCATTCTTTTCGTCTTTGTCAAATTTACTCTGGCTAAATGAATGCTAGTTTGTCAATGCTTCCATTAAAATAAGTTATAGAGAAGCGAGTAGCTTTCTATGGCTTCAGAAATGCACACACCATCACAAAGAGAAATCAGATATGGAGATGTATTTACTCTTGTATCTTCAGTATTTAGAATAGTCTCTAAGACATAGTAGATAGTCCAAAAGATTAAGCAAATAAATAAATGAATACACTAAAGAGTATATTCCAGATGTGCAATATTTAAATTAGACTATAATGGAATAATTAACACTCTGCCTGCATTAACTAAGTCAAATACTGAAATAATTTTTAAAATAGCCTAATTACAGTTTGTTGTTTACTGAAGTCTCTAGGTTTTGCTAGGCTGCATTCATTTCATTATGAGTTGAATTGTAACTTCACCTATCTTATATTTATGCAATGTTTTAAAAATCCATGTGTAGTTTTTACAGTTTTCCTGTTACATTTCATTTTCTTAGATGTAGCCCATCTTATTATTCAAAATCTTTCTGAATCAGAATGCATCACATTAGAGATTCCTAGCTTTGTGTCTTCCACCTGCTTGATTCAAATGACTTCATAGGCATATGGTATAGAGAAATGCTATTTGTTGTGTCTATATTCCAAGCATTGTGTTAAAAAAAATTGCACAGAGCTTTTCCTAACACATCTACTCCCTCTGCCATCTCCCCAAAAGTTCCTCCCATGCTGTTGATAAGCTTCCATGTATGTCTTTAAATAATTACCGGTGGAAACAGGACAATTCTGCACAAGTCAAGAAATCTCATCCCAGTCATTGATTCAGACATTCATTGATCCAATAAATATTTAATGAGTACACCACTTTTGTGGTCTCAAGGTTATTCTATTAAAAAAAGTTTTCACCCTTGTTGGGGAGACGAATGAATATACAATATGGTGGCAGAGTATGTTAAATTTACATAGAAAAATAAACTATGGTAATATGAGCTGAGTACGAAGGTACCTATTTTAAATAAATTCTGAGGGAATACCTTCTTAAGGATACAGAAACCTAAATGAAGTGCAAGAAAGCCATGTAAATATCTAGGTGAAGAGGGACTACAAGACTACAAGTCTTTGGGGGTGAAATTTTGTTTGGTCTATTAAAAAAACACACAAAAAAAAAATAAATAAAAAAGAAGAAGAAAGCCAATGTAGCTAAATCAGATACCCAGAATGAATCAATCTAGTATTCAACACATCTTCGCTATGACCAAGGCAAGTAGTCACTTATTCTAAAATCTTACTATCCCCTAACTCATATTTCTTAATTTTATGGGCAGAGAGAGTAAGAAATAGTGCTAAATGTCTTTCTTGAGTCCAGATACATGATATTTCTAATGTTGCTGGGTATGGTAATTCATGGACTTCCTAAGTCTCTTTACCTTCTAAACTAACCTAAATGCAGTGTTTATCCGGTCAATTATTACTTCTGTGTCATTCTACAACCCCTTATTTCTTTATTCTGCTAAAATTGTATGCTGGCTAACTTCCCACTAACCCTCAATGTTATTTAAATATTTCTAAATGATTTACTAGAATGTCATCAATAGCAGCCACTCCAAAATATCTACAGCTTCAGCTTCCATGACAACATCCCAGTTGAGGTAATTAAAAAAGTATTGTTTTCTTAACATTGACCTTTCTCACCAATAAGGGTTTTCATTTTTGTTTTATATTCCCCCTGGGAGGGGGTCACTTGAGGCCTTTTTTTATTTATTATTTTTTAGTGTGTTATGTTAGTCACCATACAGAACATCATTAGTTTTTGATATAGTGTTCCATGATTCATTGTTTGGTATAACAGCCAGTGCTCCACAATCCGTGCCCTCCTTTATACCCATCACCAGGCTCTTTGACTACTTGCTCATTATCACTTCTTCCCTAGCTTTCTCAGTTTGCCCTCCACTGCCTCACATACTGATAAGTTTAATTTTCCACAACTGACTATGATTTTAAAGTGGTATAAGACTACCAGATTTAGATTTAGAAGAAATTTTATTGCTGACTTCATTAACTCCAAGAAATTGAACAGTAATGTCTCCATTTGTCAATTTCTTCATCTGTACGTTGGAGATAATAATAGTTTCTTGCATGCACACTTAGAATAACCTTAGAACACCTGTTTCTCTAGCTAAATATTCTTCCTTTTTTAATCTAAGTGATTCTTATATCGCAATAAGCATTGTCTCTATTACACTGGAACTACAAGTTCTGTGCCTTTGCATAGATTGCAATGTGTCCAGAATACTTTTGCCTAAGTGATTCTTATATCGCAATAAGCATTGTCTCTATTACACTGGAACTACAAGTTCTGTGCCTTTGCATAGATTGCAATGTGTCCAGAATACTTTTGCCTCAACTTATCTCCCTCTTTTCTTGGTAAATGGCTATATGTTTTTCCATAGGTCCAGGTTGTAGGACTTTGTACATGACTCTACTATTATATCTTATTTATCTTTCTATTTATTTTCTTTCTATCTATTTTCTATATTTCTATTTCTTTTATTATATCTTATTTATCTTTCCCATGAGACTGGAAGATACTAGAGGATTAGAACTATTAATTATTTATATTTACATCACTGTAGAACACCCCTAGAATAAAGTAGGATATAATTGCTAGAGACTACATATTTACAACTTACAAGCACACTTCCATAATATCTATTTAGAGTGAGACAGTTTGGCAGTAGGTTTAAGATCCTAAGTTTTAGGGGCACTTGAGTGTCTCAGTTGGTTAAGCATCTACCTTTGGCTCAGGTCATGATCCCAGGGTCCTGGGATCGAGCCCTGCATTGGGATCTCTTCTTGGCAGGGAGCCTGCTTCTTCCTCTTCCTCTGCCTGCTGCTCTGCCTACTTGTGTGTGCTCCCTCTCACCCTCTTGCTCTCTCTCTGTCAAAAAAATAAATAAAATCTTTAAAAAAAAAGATACTAAATTTTATTTTTTTATAAGATTTTATTCATTTATTTGACAGAGAGAGAGATATCACAAGTAGGCAGGGAGGGGGAGCAGGATCCTCACTGCAGAAAGCCTGATGCAGGGCTTGATCCCAGAACCCTGAGATCATGACCAGAGCCAAAGGCAGAGGCTTAACCCACTGAACCACCCAGGGGCCCCAAGATTCAAGTTTTAAAGCAAAATTTCCTGGATTTGTATTTCACCTCCACCATCTCAGAGTTGTTACCTAGGAAAAGTAACTTGGTATCTTTGAGCCTCAGTTCTCCAGTCTTTAATATTGGTTTGTAAGTATTTCTAGATCACAGCAGTGTGGAGAGAATACAAGTACCTGTAGAATACTTGGTTCTTTGAAGGCTTAGATATTATTTTACTTCTTATATATTTTCTTTTTGTGTCTGGAAATGTGTCTTGTACATATTAGGGGATCATAGGCATCCACTGCACATTGCCGTGCCTGCAACATGGTAGACAATCAATAGAGGCTACTGAAGGATGAACGAAGAGATAAGGATTACCTTTCTGAAGTAAATTTCACAGAAGGTTTACTACAGGAAAAACTAAAAAGCCTAAGTATAAAGTAACTTGTCTGAGAATACAAAGCCATCAAATAAAAATTATAAGAACTTTTAAACATTCTAATTTTACAAAGTGCTTGTTAATACACTGCATTTTTATAATTGATCTGTATGTATTATAAGTAAATAGAAGTAAAGAGAAGAAAGGGAAGATGAAAGATTAAGAGAAGGAAAAATATATTCAGTTTAATTACAGTTTATTAACCAATTGGGGCAACTTTACAAATTTCGCTGAATCTTACCCAAATTCATATTCATGATTTAAGATTTATGATGCTTCCCTTGATTCTTACCACTTCTTCAGTGTGACCTCATTTTTAATGTATCCAAGCACATACTTGGCACTCCCTCCATAGCAAACCTACTGACCATTACTTCTAACTATTTGTTCTATCTGGATGCAGAGTGTCTAATTCAGAGAATCAACTACATGAAATATGGCCTAATTAATATTTATTGAGAATCCCTAAGGTGCATCATCCATTAAATGAAGAATGATTTGTTTTTATTTAACAACATCATAACATAATTTAATCTGGAAATGTAGGCGGAAGTTCCTACAAGTAGTAATTAGAGAAGAATGAATGTATAAATGACCATGCAGGCTTTGCCTTTGGGAGAAAAAGATCTGAATGTAGCATACACCATCAAAAATGAAACAAAGGGTTGGTTTATTTTCCCTTTGTATTCTAAATCCAAACTTAATGGTTTGAACACTAATATAAGTTAATGAGACCTTCACAGAGGAAATTCTATATAGTGTATGCGAACATCTGTAAACATATGAACCGGACAAAAAAACAAGAATATAATGAAAATATTTAGCAACTTGAATAAAGAAACCCTTTACACAAAGATGTTCATCATGAGTAATGAAATAAAACTTATACTGACATATTCCCTGAGCAGATCACCAACAAAAGACAGGTCACTGGCAAAAAACATTCAAGGAGACCAGAATGTCTTTCAGGAGAGCTACAAAGAATAATTCTACCAACCAAGTTAAAGTCTCCTTGGCAGTTATGTTATCCCATCTTGTTTTTAGCTGTGGCCTGTGAATTACTGCAGATGACACCTCCACTGTAACCAGTTACCAACAAAAAAAATCGGGAGAATTGACATTGGGAGAACAAAACCAACAGACCGGATATGTCAGTTATTGCAGGATAAAGGACTGTATGATACCATAGCATCTGCTGGAGTGTGCACTGTACTGAGGCGCCCACAAACATGGTAGACATCGCAATGTGTTGCACTGCTGAGCCGCCAATCATCTTTGAGCAAATAACGACAATGTGAAGTGAGTTTTCAATAGCTCTTAAATTTATTCTTTTCATTGTTCATCTCTCTCCCCATGCGGATACCCTCTGCTTAGATGCTAAAATCCAGGCTTTTCCTGTCCCTTAACTGAAGTGTCCCTGCCAATTGCTCTCCTTCTGTGGTGGAAATGTGTACCATTTTCTTATTTTCTTCTTACGTTATCAAAACTCATTTCTCCTATCTCTACTCCCCACATCACATCCTTCTTACTTTCTCCTCTATAACAGGCATGTTACAAAATAGTGTGTCTCAAACTGTAGCAACATCAAAGTAACCCGGAGGTTTTGTTAAACACACATGGCTGGGAGTCAACCCCCTCTCCCTGGCCGGGGAGTCACTCCCTCCCCTCAAGTTTCTAATTCAGTAGGCGTTTCTAACAAGTTGCTAGGTGATGCTGGGGATGCTTCTGGTCCGGGGACCATGCCTGAGAACCACTGATATTAAGCATTTGTAAGATCTTTAATATTAGTCATTAAAAGATAATGTTAACAGCTTGAGGTCCCTCCAAAGGTATTTTTTGTAACATTAGATAATATAACTACTCTAACTGGCTGTGTCTCTCAGCACATGGAAGAGTGCCTAACTCATAACAAATTTTCATAATGAGAAGTTTGAAGATTATAAAATATTTTCATAGCCTGCACATGTTGGGCTCAAAACAGTTAAACAATAAATCTCAGACTGCACATTCTAGAGAAATCTTCAAGTTGTGCAGCCCAGTAAGTGTCCTAAAGTCAATGACTTCTACACAGTAGGGAAAGCTTTCTCAGGTGGTGACCAACCTGAAAGCTATGCACTTACAGCCAAGTTCTGAAACAATCCAGATGACCTTTCCCTGCTAGAGAAGGATGTAACCCCTGGCTTCAAAGTAGGCATTTTGTACAATAACTATTAAAAGGAAACAAACATTCTTAAAGCTGTAGCCTCCCAAAAATCTATTCTGGACCAAATTAGAGACAGTGAGAGCCAGAGCAATAGAAATGCATAAATGTAGAAGATGCAATTTAGAAAAACGTTGATGAGGAAAGGAAGGCTGTAGAAGTAGCTTAAATCCTAGAACAAAGATGTGACGCAGGAATGGCATGCAACACCGAAAATCAGCAGGACAAAAATGAAAAAGAGTTTCCAAAAAAATTCCACTTGCCACAATGGCTATTTACTGTTGAGGTAAAGGATATGCAAAGTTATATGTAATTTGAAATATACATGCTTAAATTAGCTATATGTAGAAAATTAATCATTTAGGAATTATTAAACAAATTATTTCTGAACACTGAGTGAGCAAAGAAAGTATTATTCCTTAAGGATTAGTGTTATAACAAGATATATTTCTCCCCTGGAAGCAGAGCACTGCATTTTGGTCTTCAACCCTCAATGCTGTGAACTCAACAATGGTATGCCCATGTTACACATAAAAAAGGAAATTGAGGCTGAGAGCTGGAACTTGAACTCAGGTCATTTTAGTGCAAACTCAGAATGTGTTTCCTATCTATAGCTATCTCCTTTTGGTATCTTACAATTAAAGTCCTTGTAATTATTTAATGGAATCCTACAGATAATCTAGGAGGAACATATCAAAAATTATCTGCTGCAAGTTTTCTAACAAGGTCTATTCTTCAAACAAAATTACACTATGTGATTTTTTTTTTTTAAGATTTTACTTATTTATTTGACAGAGAGATCACAAGATAGGCAGAGAGGCAGGCAGAGAGAGAGGGGGAAGCAGGCGCCCTGCTGAGCAGAGAGCCCGATGCAGAGTTTGATCCAGGACCCTGGGATCATGACCTGAGCAGAAGGCAGAGGCTTTAACCCACTGAACCACCCAGGTGCCCCCACACTATGTGATTTTGAAGCAAGTATTTCATCAAATGCCTCATCCTCTTTAGGCAACCACTTTAGTTTGGCAGATAATATCAACTTTAGTAGCAGTGCTTGAATACAAAGCAAATGTATTATAAAAATGCAAGTGAATAGATCAAGAATCCCACCACTGACTGCATAGCCTATGCTTTATCTTATCTTTTCTTATTTTAATTTTTGAGCAGTATTTAATTAAGAAAATCTTTCTAATAATATTGAAAATAATTTAAAAATCAGTATGGAGGCAGTTTTTAGATTATTTCACCGGGCGCCTGGGGGGCTCAATGGGTTAAGCCTCTGCCTTCAGCTCAGGTCATGATCTCAGGGTCCTGGGATCGAGCCCCGCATCCGGCTCTCTGCTCAGCGGGGAGCCTGCTTCCTCCTCTCTCTCTGCCTGCCTCTCTGCCTACTTGTGATCTCTCTCTCTCTGTCAAATTAAAAAAAAAAAAATCTCACATCACTGGCATTCACAAAAGCTCACGTCACATGAAATTCAGCATCTTGGGGCTTGAAGGGGACTTATCCAGCATTTACTCTTGACCACCCATCGAATACAGTGCAAATGGAAAACTTGAAACTGAGTTGACCTGAATCTGAATTCCAACTCCAGCACCTATCAGTGGTTGAACGTCAACCTCTCCGAGGCTTGGTGTATTTATCAGTAATTAGGATTGTAGGAATAGGTATTTCCTGAATAAATTATCTAATATATATATATATATCAATTATTCCTTCTTCATGCAATCTATTTCATATTTTGCATTTATAATAATATACAATTTATTTATTTGTTCACTTTATTACCTGTTTCCTCTACTGAAATGAGGGCTCCATGAAGTTAGGAACCACCTATGTCTGTTTCACCACTATATTCCCCATGTTGAGCACAATCCTGGTACACAGGTGACAATTACTAATTACTAATGTCAGGCTTCTAAATTTTTGTTGCATTTTGTTCAAATGCAAATCAGCCAAAAATCTTAACCAAAATGTTTGTCAACTGGTGCGCCAAAAGTATCAGTTTTTTTAAAAAATTTCAGTACAGGGGCACTTGGGTGGCTCAGTGGGTTAAGACTCTGCCTTTGTCTCAGGTCATGATCTCAGGGTCCTGGGATCGAGCCCCGCATCGGACTCTCTGGTCAGCAGGGAGCCTGCTTCCCCCTCTCTCAGTGCTTGCCTCTCTGCCTACTTGTGATCTCTCTCTCTCTGTAAAATAAATAAATAAAGTCTTAAAAAAAAAAAAATTCCAGTACAGGGCAACTGGGTTTCTCAGTCAATTAAGTGTCTGACCTCGGCTCAGTTCATGATCTCAGGATTCTGGGACTGAGCCCTGTGTCAGGCTCCCTGCTCAGTGGAGAGTCTGCTTGTCTCTCTCCCTCTGTCCCTTCCCCACCCATTTATGCTTACTTGCTCTCTTGCTCTCTCTCAAATAAAAAATGAAATCGTTTTTACAAATTTTAGTATGGTTAATGTACAGTGTTACGTTAGTATCAGGCATACCATATAATGATTCAGTAATTCTATGCATTACTCAGAGCTCATCATGGTAAGTGCACTCTTGACCCATTCACCCATTTCACCTGTTCCTCCTACTCACCTCCCCTCTGGTAATCATCAGTTTGTCTCTATAGTTGAGTCTTGTTCTTGGGGGTGCCTGGGTGACTCATTCAGTTAAGCATCTGACTCTTAATTTCAGCCATGATCACAGGGTCATAAAATCGAGCCCCAAGTCAGGCTCCACACTTCTTATTTCAATATAGGTCCAGTAATTTATTTTTGTTTTCGTTTCCTTTGCCTCAAGAGACATATCTAGAAAAATGTTGCGATGGCCAAAGTCGGAGAAATTACTGTCTGGCTCTCTTCCAGGATTTTGATGGTTTCAGGTCTCACAGTTAGGTCTTTAATTCATCTTGAGTTTATTATTGTGTACAATGTATAAAAGTATCCCAGTTTCATCCTTTTGCATGCAGCTGTCCAGTTTTTCTAACACTGTTTGTTGAAGAGACTCTTTTTCCCATTGCATATTCTTGCCTCCTTTGTTGAATATTAATTAACCATATAATCGTAGGTTTATTTCCAGGTTCTTTATTCTGTTCCACTGATCTATGTGTCTGTTTTTGTGTCAATATCATACTCTTTTGATCACTACAACTTTGTGGTATAACTTGAAATCTGGGATTGTGATACCTACAGTTTTGTTCTTTTTTTTCAAGATGCTTTGTCTATTCAGGATCTTCTGTGGTTCCATACAAATTTTAGAATTATTTATTCTAGTTCTGTGAAAATGCTCTTGCTATTTTAATAGATATACAATAAATCTGTAGATTGTTTTGGGTAGTATGGACATTTTAACAGTATTTGTTCTTCCAATCCATGAACATGGAATCTTTTCATTTGTTTGTGTCATTTTTAATTTCTTTCATCAATGTTTTAACATTTTCCAAAGTATAGGCCTTTCACCTTCTTGGTTAAATTTATCCCTAGTGATTTTATTATTTTTGGCACAATTGTAAATGGGATCATTATCTTAATTTCTCTTTCTGCTGCTTCATTATTAGTGTATAGAAATGCAATGGGTTTTTGTATATTGATTTTGTATTCTGAGACCTTACTGAATTCATTTATCAGTTCTAGTTTTTTTTTTTTTTTTTTGGTTAAGTCTTTAGGTGTATATATATATATGTATATGTATACATATATATATAGTATCATGTCATGTGCAAATAGCAAAGGTTTTACTTCTTCCTTCCCAATTTGCATGCCATTTACTTCTATTTATTGTCTACAACTTCTAATACTATCTTGAATAAAAGTGGTGGAAGTAGACATCCTTGTCCCTGATCTCAATGGAAAAGCTCTCAGTTTTTCACCATTGAGTATGCTAGCTGTGGCTTTTTCATATATGACTTTTATTATGTTGAAATATGTTCCTTCTAAACCTGCTGTGTTGAGGGTTTTTATCATTAATGGATGTTGTATTTTATTGAATGCTTTTTCTGCATCTATTGAAATGATCATATGGTTTTTATTTTTCTTTTGTTGATGTGATAAATCATGTTGATTGATTTGTGAATATCTAACTACCCTGTATCCCAGGAATGAATTCTACTTGATTCTGGTGAATCAAGTTTTTAATATATTGTTGGATTTGGTTTGCTAGTATTTTGTTGAGCATTTTTACATCTATGTTCATCAAAGATATTTGCCAGTAGTTCTCTCTTTTTTAGTGTCTTTATCTAGTTTTGGTATCAGGGCAATGTTGGCATCATAGAATGAATTTGAAAGCTTTCTTTCCTTTCCTATTTCTTAGAATAGTTTGAGAAGACTAGGTCTTAATTCTTCTTTAAATGTTTGGTAGAACTCACCTGTGAGATATCTGGTCCTGGACTTTTGTTTGTTATGAATTTTTGATCACTAATTTAATTTCATTTCTAGTAATTAGTCTGTTCAAATTTCTATTTCTTCCTGATTCCATTTTGGGAGGTTATATGTTTTTAGGAATTTACCCATTTCTTCTAGGTTATCCAATTGGTTGGCATATGATTTTTCATATGATATGCTCTTATAATCCTTTGTATATCTGTGGTTTCAGTTGTTATTTCTTCTCTTTCATTTCATTTCTGATTTTGTTTGAATCCTCTTTCTCTCTCTCTCCCTCTCTCTGCCCACTCACTTTTGATGAGTCTGGCTAAAGATTTATCAATTTTGTTGATCTTTTCAAAGAACTACCACCTGGTTTCATTGATCTGTTCCATTGTTCTTTTTATTCCTATTTGTTTACTTCTGCTCTAGTATTTATTATTTCCTTCGTTCTACTGGTTTTGGGTTTTATTTGTTCTTTTTCTAGCTCCTTTAGGTGTAAGGTTGGATTATTTGAGATCTTTCTTGCTTCTTGATGTATGTTTTTATTGCTATAAACTTCCCTCTTAAAACAGCTTTGCTGCATCCCAAAGATTTTAGACCTTGCGTTTTCATTTTTATTTGTCTCCATGTATTTTTTTTTTATTTCTTCTTTGATTTCTTGGTTGGCCCATTCATTGTTTAGTGGCATGTTATTTAATCTCCATGCATTTGTGTTCTTTCTAGATTTTTGCTTGTGGTTGATTTCTAGTTTCATAGCATTATGACTGGAAAACATGGTATGATTCCACTCTTTTTGAATTTATTTTTTGTTTATTTTTGAATTTGAATTTACTTTTGAATTTATTTTGTGTCCTAATATGTGACCTAGTCTGGAGAATGTTCCATGTGCACCTGAAAAGAATGTGTATTCTGCTGTTTTAGGATACAGTGTTCTGAATATACCTGTTAGATCCATCTGGTCCAATTTGTCATTCAAGGCCACCGTTTCTTTGTGATTTTCTGTTTGGCTATCTATCCATTGATGTAAGTGGGGTGTTAAAGTCCCCTACTATTATTGTATTACTATCAATTACTTCTTTTATGTTTTTTATCAGCTCCTTTATGTATTTGAGTGCTCCCATCTTGGGTGTATAGTTACTCTTGCTATATCTTCTTGTTGGATTGTTCCCTTTATGATTGCATAGTGTCCTTCTTTGTCTCTTGTTACAGTCTTTGTTTTAAAGTCTATTTTGTCCAATATAAGTATTGCTACTCCAACTTCTTTTCACTTCATTTGCATGATCAATGCTTTTCTATCCCCTCACTTTTTTTCCAAGATTTTATTTATTTATTCATGAGAGACACATGGAGAGAGAGAGAGGCTGAGGGAGAAGCAGGCTTCCTAAGGAAAAGGGAGCCTGATGTGGGACATGATCCCAGGACTCTGGGATCATGACCTGAACCAAAGGCAGACACTCAACCATCTGAGTCACCCAGGCATCCTCCATCCCCTCACTTGCAATCTGCATGTGTCTTTACGTCTGAAATGAGTCTCTAGTAAGTAGCATATAGATATGCCTTGCTTATTTATCCATTACATTACCTCATGTCTTTTGATTGGAGCATTTGGTCTATTTACATTCCAAGTTATTATTGATAGGTATGTACTTATTGCCAATTATAGTCATCCTTTTCCACTTAAATAGTCCCCTTTAACATTTCTTATAGGGATGGTTTAATGGTCATGAATTCAAATTTTATTTGTCTGAGAAACTCTTTATCTTTCCTTCCATTATGAATACTGGATAGAGTATTACTGGCTGCAGTTTTTTTTTTTTTCTTTTAGCATTTAATACATCATGATACTCTCTTCTGGCCTGCAAAGTTTCTGCTGAAAAATCAGTTGATAACCTTGGGAAGTTTCCCATGCATGTACTTCCTTTCTTCTTTTTCTGCTTTTACAATTCTTTTTGGGGCTTTCTGTACTTCTTGGATCTGGATTTCTGTTTTCTTTCCCAGATTTGGGAAGTTCTTGGCTATTACCTCTGCAAAAAAATTTTCTGCCCCCTTTTCTGTCTTCTTCTGGGATCCCTATAAGGCAAATGTTATTATACTTGATGGTGTCACTAAGTCTATTTTCATTTTGTATTACTTGTACCAAAATGATATTAATGTATCAAAATGTACATTTGTACCAAAATGTATTAACATACCAAAATGATACATTTGTATCATTTTGTATTGTATTTATATTTTGTATTGTTTTTCTCTCACTTGTTCAGCTTGATTGCTTTCCATTACTTTGTCCTCCAATTTGCTGATCTGTTCTGTTTTCTCTAGTCTACCATTTATACCGTGTATTTTTAATATCAGTTATTGAGTTCTTCATCTCTGATTTTTTTTAATGTTTTCTAACTCCTCTGAGGTCCTCCACTCTTTTCTCAAGTCCAGTGAATATTCTAATGATCATTACTTTAAAGTTTCTATCAGGCATATTACTTTTCTTCATTTAGCTCTCTTGCTGTGATTTTGCCATATTCTTTTATTTGGGACACAATTTTCTATCTCCTCATTTTGTCTAACTCTCTGTGTCTGTTTCTATGTATTAAGAAAGTGAGCTATGTCTTCTGCTCATGAAAATAGTGGCATTATTAAGAAGGGGTCCTGTATTACCCTGCAGGGCAGTGTCTCCTGTTTATCAGAACCTGGTGCTTCAGGGTTGTCACCTATGTGCATTGCATGTGTCCTACTGTTATGGCTGAAGCACTTTTGCTTTTAGTCCAGCCATCAGTAATGGTGCTCTTTGCCTCTTCTGGTCAGGTTTGGACCCTGTGTTGTTAGTGGTCCAGTCTTTAGCTGCTTTGGACTTGAGTTGAGTCAGACCCAGTGTTTCCAGAGATGTGATAACACTAAATTCTAGGGTGTTTCCCCCATGTTTTCCCTGGAGATGTTTGTGTTAGTGGACAGGGTCTGTAGTCAGACCAGATGTCTGCCCATAGCCCACCATTGGGGCTGTCATCAGACTGGTATGTGTAGTTATCTTCCCCTCTCTATGGAGCAGGAGGATCACTTTAGAGCAGTCCTGGTCCTTGTTGGGACTGCTTACATACTACTAGGCTCATGGTACTGCTTTGAAAGGGCTCTAACTAAAAGCATGTTGGACTGGGCAGGTACCCAGAAGAACATGGGGACAGAACACATGGTGTTAGCAAGGTTTATACAGGTCTTTTGTGGGAGGGGACCTGGAGTTGAGGCCTGGCTGGAGGGGGGCATGTCTGTAGAAGAACACAAGGGCAGGGCATATTGTCAGTAAGTTAGGTAGCAGGTGCTACACTGGTTCCCAAAGGTGCCCACATGTCTAGGCTGGGGAATGGGGTAGGGAAATGGCACCAGCCAGATCTTTTGTTCTTAGAAATGTTTCACAACAATCTCTGCCCCTCCAGTATACACTCTGAGATTTGGAAACAAATCTCTCTCTTGTATAACCCAGGCATTTTTCAAATTGTTACTTCTGTGCTGTATCTCAGCAAGGTTGTTTGTTATACTGTCCCTCTAAGGACAGGGACTCCATTTCCTCTTGCCCTCTGGGCTCTCCTAGAGCTGAGCCTGCTGGTTTTTAAAGTTCCAGGTGTTAAGCCCCACTGACTGTAAGAAATCTTAAAATTCTGCCCCTCTGGTTTTCAAAGAAAACAGTTACAGGGATTCATCTTCTTTGTACAGTTTCCCCACACCTTGGGTGCCCAGTGTGAGGGTCTGTTTCTTTCCCCCACACCTACACTGTCCCTCCTTCCTGGGGACAGTTCTTCCTTTTCGAGGTCAGTTTTCAAGGTCACATTTCTGCCCTTCCTGCCCTCTTTGAATTGTCCTCTTCTCTACATTTAGCTGGAGAGAATATTCTGCCAGTCATCAGATCATTTTCTGGGTTATTTCCACAGACGTGGGTGTTATCTAGTTGTATCCACAGAATGGGGTGAGCTTATGGTCCTCCTACTCCAACATTTATCCCAGAAGTCCCCAAATATATTGGCTTTTGAAGTGTTATTAAGTAGTTCTTAAAAGACATTTTGGTAATAGTAAAACTTTAAAATTTATATGTATCAATGAATGGGAGCAACAGAAAAGTAAATGATAGAATTCAACTAGTATACAGGACTTAATTTTCAAATCTATAATTGTTCTTTGAAATATCTTGAATTGTAGAAAGAATCTCTTATTGAGGCTCCTACTTTCTATTGTTTAAATTTATATTCTGCTTTGGGGTAATATGGCATTGCAGAAACCTACAACACTTGCATGTAAATTTCTAGAATCATCAAAAAAATCACAGATTAACTTCAGAATTTTGTATTTAAAAAAAGATGTCACATAAAGGTATTCTCAATGGAGACAAAAAGATAGTAACCCTGAAAACATTTCATATAAAATATTTATATCTTTACTATTAATTTATGCATTATGCAAGAGTATTTTTTTCAAAGAGACAAAACTGTAGTAAGAAAGGGGCAACAGTCGTTATCAGGAGTTAGAATTAGAGGGAGGGTGTGACTACAAAGCAAAAGCAAAGGGAACTTCTGAGGGGACAGAACAAATCTAACTCTGTATTGGTGGTTACATGAATATTGTCTTAAAATTCTTGGAACTTTTACCAAAAAAAGTAAACCTGCCCATTTGATATATTTAAAAATTTTTAACTATTATTTAGTAGAATCAATTTAAATTATCAACAATTTGAAATGTGTTAGATATAAGATGCAATCAATTAGAATTGCAGGTTATTTTATGAAATAATAAGAACATACTAGGTACTAGAGACAGAAACAATGAAAAACTTTTGGTCATTAAGATGCACCAAAAATAATCATTCTACTTCTATTGAATTTCATACTCAGATAATCAATAATGAAGAGAGAATTTTAAAATATTCTTTAGTATACAGATGTATTGCTTAATTTTTAGAAAAAATATTTTTGAAAGTAAATTTTTTTTAGAATTACTACATATGTCTCTCAACTTATTAAATTAGATTTGTGGGTCAATTAGCATTCAAAAAGTAATGTAATTTTGATTGGTAATTTTAATTGTCTCTCAAATGCATTTCAGTTTGGATGACAAATTATATGGTCCTCCTACACACCCACCCAGCTTGTTGGTATCTTTAGGTCTGAACATTTGCAATATCCTCTGTGTAAATCTCTTTTACTCTTTGTGCATCTGACAAACCCCTACTCATCTTTCAAGGTTCAAGTCAAACTCTAGTAATTCAGGGTGAATTAACTTTTAAATCAACCAAGTTCCAACAACACCCTTAATGTACCTGCACGGGAGTATTTATTATTGTCAACAGGCATTTTGAAGGGATTTGGGTATAAAAAGAGGAATATATAAAAAATGGTCACTTCATTAAATGAAATTATACATTTTGAAAAGAAGAATCAAATTATATGAGGTCTGACCATTTTAGATTAAGTAAGGGCTATGATTTTTACCTGTGTGGGAACATAAGCAACTCAATTCTTCATCCAGTTAATGCATTTATTTTTACCCGCTTCTTCCTGAGCTAAATAAAAGTCTGACAGCAGCAGTAAGTCTCTAAGGATTTGCAAGAGGCTCACACTCTCTAAGATAAAAACTGTCTTCTTGATTCCTGTTTTTGTTTTCATTTGCTTTAGAGGTTATCCCTATTTTAGAGAGTGTGAAGATTTTTCTGAGTGCTATCATCTGAGCATTTTTAAATTTTTGATTCTAACTAGGAACATAAACATTCTCCCCGTTTGATTGCCTATGAAGAATTCACCAGAAATCTGTCAAAAATAACCATAATACGAACACTTACAGCAGAACTTTAACATTTTTAGAAAACACATTCTCCTAGTATTCTGCTCTTCCCAATCAAGCCAAAGCTTTTGAGTTCACCAAAGTTTTTTAGCTTTTCTGCCCAAAATTATGGTTAGTGACTCTTATATGCGAGGAAGTATAAGCATTATAAATCTCTTAGGGGAACTATCAAGTGAGAATTATTTGGGGACTCTGATACTAGTAATGACCGGAGTGACAAAATTCAAGATACATTTTTTTACATAATCATTGTGTAATTTGCCATTTGTCTTGTGACTTTAACAAATCCTTTGAATTTAGTTATCAAGACTGCATACGATATGATCTTCAAAATCAGTACTTGAATATGTTCTACATTTTGTAATATAGTTCACCTGTATTTCTTGTATTTATTTCACAAAATTGTTTTAGAAATGAAAGAGATCATATGTGTAGTAAACTTGGTGCTTACTGGTTTGGAAATCTATTCTACGGCAATGTCATGTCTTGACATTTTACAAGTTCGTAGCAAACCCATGAGGACACACCAAAAAGAAACTCACTATTTTTAGACCTTAGAAAATCACTTTGACTTCATTTCATGAAATATAATATTATCTCCCACTCCCTTGGTTCTTATGACACTGAGTTTATTTTTGATTGAGGTAGCTACAGAAATGCTGTTTAAGCTAGAATATAGGGTTTTGTGTTTTTATTCTAGAATTAGAATAACTAGAACATAAGGGACACAAGGGAGAACATTCATTTTTCACAACTCTAATATCATCTTTTGAGAGGGTGGTGCTCCGGGAGTCACTGGCAATTCAATTGATTGAGGTTGTCTGAATTCATCTGGGAATGAGGGTTGTCTATAAATAATCAGTTGGACGCAAGAACATTTTCTTCTCTGGATGATACCTTATAAGATGGGGCCACAGCTCCTCCATTTTTGAGTACCTGTGTCTTTACAACACTATCTTAATTATTACACACAAGGTCTCTGTGAATTGAGTGCTATTGTTATCCCCATTTGATGAGAAAACTGTTCATAGGTTTACTCCAGACTACACCTGAAGGGAGAGACTGAAACAACATAACTGAGCCTCTTCCACCTCACCAGCTTAACTTCATTTCATCAAAAGAAACCAGTTTGCTACCATATTTCAACAGAGGCCCTTTCAATTGCAGTCTCAAAGATGTATTTGAAAGGATTCCAGGATGATAGTGTTGGAAGTACTAGGAAACTCTCTCTCCACCTAGACAACAATTACACTGGCAGAGTCAGATGTAACTGTTTTGGAACTCTGAGGTCTACTGAAGGCTTACAACTTCCAAGAGAAGGCTTGGACAGTAAAGTGTGGTTGCTTTAGGTCAACTTCACCTAACCTAGCACAGTTGTAGCTACCGTCTATCAATTCCCATCCTCATGGCAGGCATGCATTCTAGAGCGGCTTGCATGCAGCTTGTGAAAGCCAAATTGGGCAAAACAAACAAACAAACAAACAAACAAAAAGCTATCCTCCAAATACTGGGGATTTGTACTATGATTTCTGATTGCTGCTTCTGATCTCAGAGGTGCAGACAGAGACAGAAAGTTGTTCCAAGCACCTACCCTCTGGCTATAGTGAATTCCAGTGGATTTAAAAGTTGGAGATTTTACATTTCCTAATTTAAAAACTAAGAATAAAGCTATAATGATCAAAAGAGCATGGTAGTGGCATAAACACAGACATATAAACCAATAATATAGAATAGATATCCCAGAAATAAAGTTGCAGCTGATTTTTGACAAGAGTGCAAGACCGTTCAATGGGAAGAAGACAGCCTTCAACAAATGGTTCTGGGAAAACCAGGTATTCACATGTGAAGAATGAAGTCGTATCATTACTTAAAAACATAAACAGAAACTAACTCAAAAGGTATCAAAGGCCAAAATGCAAGAACTAAAACTGTAAAACTCTTAAAACATAAGGCAAAAACTTCATGGCACTGAATTTGGCAATGGTTTCTTGGAAATAACACCAAGATCACAGGCAATAAAAGAACAGAGAAACTGGACCTCATGGAAATTTTAAAACTTTGTGCATCAAAAGATATCATCACCATAGTAAAAGGGTAACTCACCAAATGAGAGAAAATATTTGAAAACCATATATGTCATAGGGGATTAAAACCCAAATGATAGAGAGAACTCCTAAAACTCATTTCAACATAAACAAACGACCCAATTTAAAAGTGGACAAAGGAGCTGAACTGACATTTCTCTAAAGAAGGTATACGAATGGCCAATAAGCACATGAAAAATGCTCAAAATCACTGATCATTGGTACATGCAAATAATAATTACAATGAGATACCACCTCATACCCATAAGGATAATTACTATTAAAAAACAAATAGAAAATAATAAGTGTTGCAGGGATGTGGAGAGATTAGAACCTTGTGCACTGTTGCTAGGAAAGTAAAATGATATAGCTCCTGTGGAAAACCTCAAAAATGTAAAAATTGAATTAACATATGATCTAACAATCCCACTTCTGGGTATTTATCTAAATGAACCTGTTATTCACCACAGTTAAATTATGGAAGCAATCCAAGGCTCCATCATCAATAGATGAATGGATAAGCCAAGAAACTGAAACAACATAAATGGTGATAGATGAATGGATAAATAAAATATGGTATACATATGCAATGGAATATTATCCAGCCTTAAAAAGAAAATTCTGACATGTACTACAACATGGATGAAACTTGTGGACATTATGCTAAGTGAAATAAGCCATTCCCAAAGAGACAAATAATATGTGATTCCACTTATATGAAGTACCTAGAGTAGTCAAAATCACAGAGAGAGAGAAAGTAGAATGTGGGTTATTAGAAACTAAGGGAAGGAGGAAAATGGGAAGTTATTATTTGTTGGGTGCAGAGTTTTAGTTATATAAGATCTTTTTCTGCATCCATCTGGAGATGTAAGGTGGTTATGATAGTACAACCTTACAAATGTATTTAATACCTCTGACCTGTACGCTTAAATGGTTAAGATAGTAAATTTTACCTTATGTGTATTTTAGCACAATAAAAAAATTTTAAGATATATTTGAGGAAGAAGGAATGGAGAAATGATCTGAAAATTCTATGATAAATGCAGGGAACTGCAGTGAAAGTAATTTCTGTGTCAAAGGTTAAGTACTCTTAAAATATTATGCTAATATATTTTCATGTGCACAAGGGGAAAAAAACACTATGGAAGTGCACTGCTACTTGCAACAGAGCTAAAATGCATATGGACTTTGTTAAAAGAAAAAAAAAAAGCAAGTAATAAAAGAAAATCATTGCAATTTCACTACTTCACAAAATCAGTCTTTTCTCTTCCCTCAGAATAATCCTGGGGCTAGAGCCAAAAAAGCAGAATACATAGAATGAAATCTTAACTACTGCTAAACCTTACTGAACAGGCTCTGCCTTTGTGATTTTTTTTTTTTTTTCCAAAGACCTTTGAAATAAGCCTCACTTGGAATAAAGCCTAAAAGCCAACTGGGCTGGAAAATATCCGCAATGTTCTTGTGATTTTTAATCTCTTTTCTAAGACAATAGCCAATCATGTCACATAAAACACTGTTAAGAGCCACCCAGAGGCAAAATTCTTAGACCACTGCTGAAATAGTCATTGATTGCTTAGAAAACCAAATACCTGCACATTTTGAAGTATTACATTAATGACTAAAGGGCAACACTCTATCACAGCTTTATTTCTCCCCAGAGAATATTTAAGAAACCTCAGATTGGTTAATGCATTTACATATGTAGAATGCCCGGCTATTCAGTGTTCCAATACCCTCAATTCAGCCTATTAAAAAGATTCACACTCCATTAAAATTTCTTTGGAAATTTTTAGTTTTAATCATTTGCCTTGTAACTGGAACCCTAAAATCATGGGTTGTATAACCTACAGCATGTGGAAATTTATTTCACTGTTTACAGCTTTAGCTAGATGTACTTTCTATACATTTTTAGAATATTTCCTTTAGAGATGTTTCCTATTGCACTCTTCCACTCACAATCACCTGCTACTAGGTATTATTTTACTAATTCCTACAACTTTCATTTATTCTCTCACTCAAAAGCTAACATGACATAATAAGAATGTTAGTAATGAAAAATAAAATATCTATTTTACGTTTGATTGCACCTATTTTTATGTACCCAACATGTACACACTCCTTTTTTTCTCCTGCATCATATTAAAAGTTATTGAGAGCAGGAAAACATTTAATTTGTTTTGATTATATTTCCTAGAGTCATTCAATAAATATAGTTAAGTTACTCCTTGAATTAAGCAAGTTTTTGTCATCATTAGGGCTAATACTAATAAAGATAAATAATGTAATAAAAATCAGGATAAAATGATGCAAAGCAGAGAGGTCTCAGAAAAACAGTCACATAATCAACTTGTACAATATATGTAGTGCTTCAACCCTGTACTACAAAGAGGATAATCTATCACATTAGAAAAGATGGGCTCCTTAACTCCCGATTCAGAGCTAACATCTTGACTCACTCTAGAGAAGCTTTAAAACAGGATTAATATGAATCATGGCTGCCACCGTTAATGTGTCCCATGTTTTTATGAGCATCAACTTTCTATAAATAGGCTCCTTTATATAATTTAATCAGATCAGTAAGAGACAAGTTGCAAATGTTTAAAAATATACAATTAATGATATTATTTCTTGTTTTTGACTTAAGGAATTATTCTACACTTAGATGGGAAAAGCAAAATAAACTTTAATAGTCACGTAAATGTCAGTGGGGCTATTATTAAAGGTGAAATGCAAAAACAAACTGGCTATTGACTTATGGGAAGATTTTATGCTGAACAGGCCCACCAATCAGACTCCACAGAGGATTTATTACAGTAACACATTTTGAATTAAGAAATCTTCTAAAAAAGGCTCTTTCCCCTCAGATATTAGCCCAATTTTCTTAGTTCATCAACCTTGTACTTGACATAGTCACTGATACTACATAATGGTACATTATGGTACATTATGTAGTATCAGTATATACTGAAATGAGTATATACTGAAATGAAATGAGTTTTAGGAGTTCTCTCCATCATTTGGGTATATATTTTTGAATATATAATGTAAGTAGAAATAAATTTTGAAGTACATTTTCAAATATAAGAAAACTTCTATTGGCTCTTGCAGTCTAATGAATAAGAATTCTCAGGCCAAAACTGAGATCTTGTTAGTTTTTCAGGTCTTTATTTCTCTTTATAGGTCTCAAAGGTCTTTCTCTTTATAGGTCTCAAAGGAGTTGAATAAATTATTCCAAAGTAAGTGACATCAAATTTCAAGCAGATTCCAAGTAATATAGGATTTTATACATATTATTGTAAGTTTTAATTAATTCTCTATTGTTAATACAATGAACTAATTTTAAGCAAACTTGCAGGTTAAATATTTGGTTGTATCCAAATGGTAAGCAACTTTTTATTTTGTTATAAAACATAAACTTAAATTAATTCAATGAAATCCATGTGTTATTGAATTTGTTGACATAAAGCAATTGGTTAAAATTTTCGTTTTTGTATTGAACAGATGTTATTGTTTCTTTTTTTGGTATACATTTTCATCAGGTTTGTTGTTGTTGTCGTTGTTTGCTTAACAATCATTTCCCTTCTTTAATATGCATCTCCTGCTATTTCTTTGGGGATCTGGCCTAGGTTCCAATCTAAATCCATGTTATTTGAATACAGCTGACCTTAAACCTGTCATATGGCCCAGGACTAATTGATATGAGCTCTAGTAGAAGAATTTGTTTCAAGTATAGGTGTGTGGTTCAAGTTGGTTTAATAAAGATTCACACCGATCATCTCTCAGTGCTACTGAGAAAAACAAATTCTTACCCTGAGGTTTTTAGGACAGTAGAATGCTTTTTAGCCTGGAGAAGCTAATGACCACTATTTGGCAACTGAGAATCTAGCAGACATTGAGGAAAGTAGAGATAAAAGAGGGGGTGATTCCCAACGACCTGAGTGATATTAGAAGGTCATCCCTTTGGAGAACAAGCACTTCTGAAAATACTTTTAAAATATGTTACTAAAAGCATCTTTACATATTTTCCACTTTAATTCTAGCAAGTCTTTAATGTGTACCCCTGAGAACCAGTTTAATTAATACACATGAGGAAACATAATAAAATATAATTTAAAATAGATCTGCAGAAGCAAATAATCCCTTCATATCAAGAACTTATTTTATATCAAATGCATGAATTAGCTCCTCCTCCTCTCTAAACCTAATCCAATCATCTGAATACTGGTTCCCATTCCCTTCTCCTTCAAAGGAAATTGTTTATCACTTGGCTCCACTTCCATTTAATCTTCAACAAAACAATCAGTGCTGTTTCTAAAATACAAAGCAGAACTGCGCACTCTTACTCAAAACACTATAATATCATCTCCTCACTTAGAGAATGTGCTTTAAGCATGGCATTCAAGGATTTTTATGAATTGGCCCTCCAACCTGGTAAAGCACATCTACCACTCTCCACATCCCATTATCAATATCCCATATAATCATAAATAGTTTCCAAAACATGGAACACGTTTTCAAGCTTCCATGCTTTCCATATGTTTTTTCTTTGCCTCATTTAGCAATGCTAAGGAGTGGTCCTATTCATGCTTCCAAGGATGACTGCTTCAGAGATCATCTTTTTTATGTAACTTTTCCAATACTACCACACACTTGTATATACCTCCATTATAGTACATATTGTATTATTTTGCAATTGTTTTTTAAACAGAAGCTGTTAAATGTGGCTAAAGGGACCAATCAGGTTCACAGATTTGTTTGGTCCACACCATATTTTCTCATGCGAAAATTTAAAATGATTACACCAAAGTCTAGGTCTCTGGCTTCTTGAAACTAAAAAGACTTGTTACTATACAGAAACTATTATCTCTGGCCCAGTAGTATCTGATGCTTTGTACTTAGATCACACATACTTTCTCACCACTCTGTGAACACTCCCAATTTTTCCTCACAAACCTGACTTGCTTGGCTCATGCTACCACTTGATTCCTTAGATAGCCTTCTGGTTTTAACATGTCTGTCTTCCCACTGTAATTTCCTTTAGGATGGAGATTTAATCATTATATATATATATATATATATATATATATATATATATATTAGCCTCAAAGAACATTAGTCAAATCCAAAATCCAGGATTCTTCTGAAAATAACTTGTTATATGAGAGATCTATAGTGTTTGAAAATTTTTCTAAAAGAATCAAAAGAGACTATTAAAATAGAAGAGATCAACAGCATATCTGATTAAATATTTTAATGACAATAAATAAATACGGTTGTCTTAATTTTCTAAACTTCAGTTGATTATATCCATATATACTCAAATGTAAAATCCCTACATAGAAAATCTATCAAGAGAATAAGAAGACAAGCCACAGACTGGGCAAAAATATTTGCAAAAGATATGCTTGATAAGGACAGTTGTCCAAAACATGCAAAGAACACTTAGACTTCAACAGTGAAAAAAAGAAAAAAAATGAAAAACCTGATTTAGAAGATCTGAACACATTCCTCACCAAAGAAGATATACAGATGGCCAAGATGCTCTACCTCATATATTATCAGGAACTTGCAAATTAAAACAATGAAATATCACTGTACACATATCACAATGGCCAAAATCCAAAGCACCAACAACATCAAATGCTAGCAAGGACATAGATAGTAATAGGAACTCTTATTCATTGCTGATGAGAATGCAAAATGGCCACTGCCACTTTAGAAGGGGTTTAAAAGTTTCTTACTAAATGAAACGTACTCTTACCTTATAATCCAACAATCACACTGCTTGGTATTTACCCAAGTAGTTGAAAAACATGTCTACACACAAACCGCACACAGATTTTACAGCAGCTTTATTCATAATTGCTAAAACTTGGAAGGAATCAAGATGTCCTTCAGTTGGTCAGTGAATAAATAAATTGTGGTACATCCAGACAATAGAATACTATTTGGCATTGAAGAGAAGTGAGTTATCAAACCATGAAAAGATATGGAAAAAAGCAAAATGTATATTACTAATTAAAAGAAGCCAACTTTAAAAGACTACATACCATATGATTCCAACTATATGACATTTTGGAAAAAAACGAAACTATGGAGATGGTAAACAGATCTGTGGCTATCAGGGATTTGTGCAGAGAGAGGGATCAAGAGTCAGAGTACAGAGGAATTTTAGGGCAGCAAAACTATTTCTGAATGATATTACAATGATATATACATACTATTGTACATTTGTCTGAAACCCATAGAATTTTTAACACCAAAAATGAACCGTAATGTAAACTATGGACTTTGGGTGATATTGACGTGTCAATGTCATCCACTGTAATAAAACTACCACCTGGTGTGGGATGTGATAGTGGGGGAGAGTGTGTATATGTGAGAGGCAGGGGTATATGGAAAATCTTTGTATCTGCAGCTCACTTTTGCTGTAAACCTAAAACTATTCTAAAAAAACAATGTCTAGTTAAAAAAATCTAAATAGAATTTCTGGTGAAGCTCATCAGTTCTAGTATGTATAGGCAATAAAATTAGGCTTAATAAATACCTCCAGAGAGCTACAATTCTACCTAAATTTGCAGAACTAATCCAACAGAATGTCTGTGGCACTCTTTGGCCCTGGTATATCAATATCACAAAATCAAGCCTAAGTTTCCAGAGACTGCCTGTGTAATATACAATACAAACAAATTTATTTAGTAAAGGTGACTACTAGTAAGAGTTTTAGAATGTCTTAGTTGTCAGCTTTACTAGGCAGTAATTAGTCTATTGTCAAGAACTATTAAGTGTTTGAGATTTTACCTTACCTGAAGCTAATAAGTTAGACTGCCACAATTTTATGGTTGCTGACAGAAGACACAAGACTCCTGGGTCAGAAATGAGGATGGATTGTTACACAGAGCTAGTAGGGGCACCTGGCTAGCTCAGCTGGCAGAGAATGAAACTCCTGATCTCAGGGTTGTGAGTTCAAGCCCCACACTGCGTGTAGAGATAGCTTACACAGAGCAATTGCAGTAGCTAGAGTATCAACATTCCGGTGCTGTTTCCCTAAGCCACAAGTGCCACATGGCTGTGTGAAGTGAATCAGATAGCTACACAGGCAGTAGGCTGGGTTATGATAGAGGAACTCAAGTTTAGGGAACTAGAATATTTACAATGGCCAATAAGCATGTTTGCCCTTTGTTCTGGAGGAAAGCATTGTCTTGATATACTGGACAGTACACATATCTGCCCTTTGTTCCAGGTGGAGATACTATATCTTTCAAGATGGGTTTCTACACATACATTCCAGAATATAGTACAGAACAAGGAGCACTCCGTGCCTTGCTAAAAAGATGTGCAGAAATGCTGAAGATCAATGGGGAATTGTTACTCAAATGTTATAAACATCGAAACTTTTATATGGTTTAAAAAAATACACAATGGTCCAAACAAAATTCAATTGCTATACCAGGTTATTAAAAATGAAGTTTTAAGAGACCATTTCTGTTTATTTCTATCTTCACTATTTGTTTTTCTTCAACAGGTATTTTGACATTTTATTTGTCACTGAAGTGTAAGTCCTGTGGATGCCAGGGCTTGGGAATCACAAGTACTTACTTTAAATATTAAACTGCAAGAGCTGAAGGCACTTGTCACCAGTTTCAATTAGAAATTCAGAACAGCCATATTTGAATAAACGTTTAAGCACTCACAGAAGTGAAAAATGACTGATACAAGCTGAGTTATTTTTCTTTTATTACCAACAGTGCAAAGTAGTGTCAAGGTGAACTTTGTGTCTATTTGGAAAAACTATATGGTAACTTATTATTATTTCTCAATGTAACCTCACTGAAATCTGGGAAACATTTTTATTTCTCTCCAAAGCTGAATACATTAGCCCTAGAACTTCCTACTAGGTGAAAGCTGAAGAGTTTATCATTGAGTGCAAATTCATGCTTTATTTTTAACAGCTTCATTCTGTATAACCAAATATCATTGCAACAGAGTTAGAATAGAATTCAAAACAAATCACAAAGAAAAAAAAAACCACCAAAATTGGTTTTATTTACATTTTAGACACTTCAGAGTATCATCATAAGTAATTGCTTAAAAGGTTATATGTATCTTAGATAGAATTTAGCAACACATTAAAATTTTTGAGCTATTAACCATACAGGCATAAGTCATCTGGTCTAAATGAAAGCATTCATAACCAGTTTGCAAAAACCAGAAAAGAAGACAGCACTTATAAGCACGGGAAGTTCTGACTTCAAAGAGAAATCAGAAGAGAAGTAGATAAAATTTTTATGAAATAAGTTGGGTATCATTTTATTTTTTCTAGCTCTATGACTTACTGTTAATGATAGATATTCTTTTTTTTTTTTAAAGATTTATTTATTTATTTATTTGACAGAGAGAAATCACAAGTAAGCAGAGAGGTAGGCAGAGAGAGAGGAGGAAGCAGGCTCCCTGCTGAGCAGAAAGCCCGACGTGGGGCTCGAACCCAGGACCTGGGATCATGACCTGAGCCAAAGGCAGCGGCTTAATCCACTGAGCCACCCAGGCGCCCCAATGATAGATATTCTTGACAAAAGAAGTCAGCCATCCAAATCAGAAAATGTGACTCTAGAACAAAGATATATTTTTTGGTAATAGGAGAGTAGCAAAATCAGGGTACCTTATGAGTTATCATATATCATAATGATGGGAAATATCATAATGATGGGATTTTCCATTTTCATCCACATTTATATAGTCAAAAAGGGAAAAATGATAAAATGATAAAATATATGATCAAAGAATTGATCATATATTTTTGTAATCTTTTAATATATATAAGAAAAATAAAACTACTGGGGGTTAACATCTTTTTTCTCCTTGTCTGGAATTTATGGTTTTGTACTTGAGCATACTGATATGTGTATCTGCCTCCATTATCAGACCATAAGCTTTTTGAATGCAGGGATGTTTCATTTTTAAAGGATCAGGACAGAATCAGAGAAGAGTATGAACATAAGGAGATAGCAATCACGGGGACCACCCTAGAGTCTGTCTACTACAGAAAAGCCCCCTGAAAACATAGCCATCACAGAGAAAAGAAGGATGAAGGAAAGAAATCTTTCATGAAAGCTGGCATCTCTTGAACCCCTCGGTCTCAAGATGGCAAAATCAACCTTACATTTAGCGTGCTCTGTCATGTGAAGAAGGAACAATGAGTTTAAGAACCAAATGAAGCTAATTTAAGTCAGATTTATGCCACTTGCAGCTGAAAAAAATGCTGACTTATACAGGTAGAGATCATATTGGTAATTACCATTATTCTAGTCTCACTAAGTATGAAAAAGTGGGTTATCAACCACTATATGCCATGAGAACTAAACAGACACATTTCTCCCAAGATCCACACTTGGTGATACTCTGATATCTTGAAATTAGCCATGGTAGGAATATTTACATCACAGAATTTAGCAAATGGTACAAATCAGGCCCTTCCTCTCCCTTCCCTCAGAACCAGTTGTTAAACATTTGTAAACATTTGTAATGTTAGACTCTAGTTAGACTCTTATGGCCATATCATCCAGCATGAAGCCTTTGGAAATTAAAGAGCTATTAATAGTAGTAATTTTCTTCATGTCTAAAGATATTTTCCGTCATTTTGGTTTTAATTATAAATTATACATACTCACATAAACCCTAAAACCAAATTTGACTTGATGGGAAAATGTTCAGAATAATTTATTAAATCTTAATTCCAAGATATCTCTGAAATACTGGAATGAATCAGGCCTTCTGGGTATCTTAATAAAGATAAAGCAGTTGTTTGGCTTTCGAATACCAAGGAGACTGACAACTGTGATTATCAATATTACTTATCTCACTCTAATTAGCTTCTTTTTAATCAGCTTTTCTTGTGACTATGTATTTGGCTCTGCTTCTGAATTTTTCTCTACGTCGTCCATATTTTCCCCTCAATATCAAATGCATTCTTTTTATCTTTTTTTTAGATGTTTCTTTTACTCTTTATATCTCTATAAATTCTCTATGCCCCTCTAATTTTGCCTCTCTGTTTCCATGTTTGTCTATTTCTATGAAAGGCTTGAGATGATTATTTTTGTTTGACTCTAATGATCTAAAATATCCAAATCTGAATAATAATTGTAATTTTGCTAACAGTTTATGAATACAAAATGGGAAAAATTCCTATCCTGATGTACACAATTAAATAATACAGTTGAGTTAATATTGACCATTAAACTATAGTCCACACACAAATTAAGTATAAAATATATGCTTGCCTCTGTATTAGGCACAGTAAACTGAAAAGTGATGCTTTCTGTGGTTACAGAACAGTAATCCAGATTCATCAATGTGCTGTTAAAATACAGTCTGAAAATATGTTGTGTTGGCTGTATACCGTGCTAGGGAATCACACAAAGAATCACCCCTAACCAGCAACTTAATAGATCAGGAAGTCTCTAAAAACAACTGCTCCTTTCCAAGCTGAAATATAATTTTATGAAGGAGGAGCTGTCTAGATAAGAATGGGGGTAGGAAGAAAAAATGTCCAAGGTAAAGAGATGAGCATATGCAAAAGGTAAGTTAAGACAAGGCTAGAGAGAAATATATGGGTGAGGACTAGGAGGTAAATAGCAGCAGTTTATAATCAGAGAATTGTGATGAAGAAAACTCCCTTTTGTCTATCTTACTCTTTTCTATACCATTTACCTGTCCATAGTCGATTCAATTACACAAGAATTGATTTTTCAATTTCTTTGTGATTTACCTTAAGGCTTTTGCTCGCTGCCATCACTCGATTTACTCTTGAACTTTTTTTTCAATCTCTCTCTCTCTGGCCCTCTCTCTCTTTCCTGCTCTCTGTGTGTGTGTCTCTCTCTCCTCTATGACCACTATCTTTTCTCTCTTACAGCCTTTCACTGTCCAATACATAATCTCTCACTACTGTCAAGCTAATTTATATTCTAAACTTTAATTATGTTTCAGATAATCCAGATTTTTATAACGCATTAATATCTAACTGTATATAATTTGTCTATGAAGATTCAATTGCATGATATTAGGCATTTTTTTCATCCAATTGCCCTTCACTTTATTTGTAAGTTTGCATGGAGTCTTCTGTGTACAAAATCTCCCTTTTACTTTAGTCTAGAATACCATACACTTAACAGGAAGCAATCATGTTCCCATTTACCCCCAGAAGCTAAGAAGACAAATTGATAGCTACTATAATAAAAATAAGTAATGTTGGGGCGCCTGGGTGGCTCAGTGGGTTAAGTGTCTGCCTTCAGCTCAGGTCATGATCCCGGAGTCCTGGGATAGAGCCGAGCACCGGGCTCTCTGCTCAGCAGGGAGCCTGCTTCCCTTCCTCTCTCTCTGCCTGCCTCTCTGACTACTTGTGATCTCTCTCTGTTAAATAAATAAATAAAAATCTTAAAAAAAAAATAAGTAATGTTTACCTGTACTAGGTGATGTTAGATCACTTTGCCCAAGTAGGTGCACCCATTCCCTCCATGGCTATGTATGTTGGCTGCTAAGACTCACAGCTTCCCCTTCTTCCATTCCAGAGAACTGTTTACATCACAACACCTATCAGCCAGCAACTAATGAATGACTACTATGGGGATCCAAAATGTACAGCCTCTTCTCCAGATGGCACCAATTTGTAGTGCAATTTCTATTCCAGAGCACAACATTGCTTAACTTTCTTCTGTCTTTTCTCTTCTTCCCTTCTACTGAGAGTACTTCTCAATAAATTCTTTCACAAGAATTTCTTCCCTAACCTCTGCTTCTAAAGAACTTAACCTGAGACAGCACCCCCACTCTAGCTTGGGAGATAAGACCAAAACATGGGAGAATTTGGCACGCTGAGCTCCTAAATGCTGACTCTGAAAGAGCTCCAGCACAATTTGCGGGCATCACCATATATCTAAATATAGAGAGAAAGCACTTATGATACGAAGAGTTTTAAAAAGTGAGCACAAGTGAGGCTTTTTATATATCCTGTTTCTCTTTACCTATACTTTATGGAAAGTCCTTGAATGGTATGTCCCAATATAACTGTGAAATATGGATCCTTGTGACATAATCTCTTCCTCTTTACTAAGGTGTAATTAACATGTGACTAAATACTCCAGAATTGCCTTCTAAAATTCTGTGTGAAATTGGGTCACATTGAAACAACCACCTTAACTTTTAGCCAGAGGTCTGAATGGCTGGGCTGGATGAGCTACGTTAATGTTTTTGTGTTTTTTACTTTCTTTTCATGATATCACCATAAGACCCCATTTTAGCCTATTAAAGCATCCCAAACACTGACTCCATAATAAATAATCTGTGGATTCTATTTTCTGGCAACAACCTCATGAGCTCAGAAATGAATTCTGCCCTAGCTATGCTTCAGGTGAGACTGCAATCCTGATCATTATCATAATTGTAGCCCTGTAAGACCCCAAAAGAAAGGACCTAACCGAGTCACACTAAAACCCACAGAAAATATGAGATTTTGTAAATGTGTTGTTTTAAGCCACAATAATTGTGGTAATATTGTCATATGGGCAGTTGTTCACTAACACAATATTGGAGGGTCATTTCCTAAAAGGAAAAGGACTGTGATATCAGAAGATAATAGATGTCCCACATAACATTCCTGAATCACACCACAAAGCCTTTCTATTCAAAAGTAACTCAGACTAGAGATGCCTGGGTGGCTCAGCTGATTGAGCATCCAACTCTTGGTTTTATCTCAGGTCATGATCTCATGGGTTGTGAGATCAACCCCCACATCACTGAGTCCCACTTTGGCCTCCGTGCTCAGCAGGGAGTCTGCTTGAGATTCTCTCCCTCTGTCCTTCACCCCACTCAAGCTCTCTCTCTTTCAAATAAAGAAAAATAAAATATTTTTTTAAAAGTAACTCAGCATGATTGGATGTGGCAGGTAGATAAAACCTATTATTTTGAAAACAACTAGAAGTAAATATTTTAGGGATTATAATAGAAAAATTGAACCTTCATTGACACGAGACTATCAAAAATAAAAACATAACCTAGATGAAAAATAAGGACAAATTCAAATTTGGGGAAGTTAACATAATTCTCTAATTAGACCATACTTAGATTATTAGATCTTGATGACTGCCATGTCCCTTTGCTATGGTTATGTAATCCTTAAGCCATTTCTGTTCTAAGACAGCAATCAAAAAGTAATTGAGTATCTTACATTTTTAAGTAGAGTCTTCTGTTGATCTGAGCATACTAACCTCAAAATAGGAGGACTGACCTTGAGCCTAGAGTCTCTCTATCAAGGTATACATATGAGACCCCAATGAAAGAGGCTGTTCATACTTTCTTCTCTTTGTCTCTTCACCATATGCTTCTTCACTATAAATTAGGAGTACAAAAGTCTAAATGCTTTGAAAATTTTTCAAAAAAATTTTTTCTACACTTCAAATATTGTTGTGGTTTTTCATGCAATAATAGTCCCACGCTGTACTAATTGGACATCTATTGCAAAGAAGGCCAATTAATGTAACAGAAGCTAATGAGAGGATATTAAAATAATAGAAAAGTAACAAATGTTTAAGTTAAATTAACAATAAATGAAACCCCACCATGCATTCTTAGTTTTTGATGAAGATGTTTAATCAACTGTTACATAGATTGCATTATTATACCAACAATACTAAAATTACATTATTGGAGCAGACCAGCATATATTATTGTCAATATACCAGAATGTCAATGACTCCTTCTAGCTTTGACCTTGGGTAACCTAAGCATTAAAGAACACGAACTGATATTAAATTAGCAAAGATACATTATTTAAACCAAATTCAATTTTACCTTAACCCCATGATCATAACATTAATGTAAAATTGTGCTAGTGAATTTCCTAAGTAAGGAGGTTCATGAGAGATGTGCTTGCCCTAGAAAACAATGCCTGATCATAAATAGAAGTTAAGTTCATCTATCTATTCCCTATTTAGGCCACAAGAGAAAAAAAGAAAAGAAAAGAGAAGATTTTCTTATTCATTTGATAATTCACTTTTCTAATCCAAATTCTAAGTTCCAGACATCAGGATACTACTGTGTTTCCAACTGCAGATGGGGAGCAATCAAGTCTTTCTTAACTATCAAAATAAGCAGAGAACTGAGTGAGAAGTTAGTTGAGGAGAAGCCAGAAAAAGTAAGGCCTATTTGACAATATCCAAAGTCAGAGAAAGTCCGTATTAAACCAACAAAACCTCGGGCTGGGGGAAGGAATTAATAAATGTAAAAGTTCACAAATGCTACCTGGAACTAAGTTTGATCTATGGAGTAAGGAGAGTTTAGTTAATGGAGAAAGCCACCCTACAATGTGCCACGAAGGATCCAAAAGACAGGAGACAATGGGTAAATTATTTTTTCTCAATTCAAGCTTCTTGTTTTAAATAAAATACAAGGGATACCTACCCCATAAAACTAAATGCTACAAAAATTAACCTGAATAATAATGCAAAACATTTGTTTGTGTCTAGAACAGTAAAGGAAGGAAGTACTAATAAAGGAGGGTTATTAATGAAAGGATTACTTATTTAAACTACTGCCTACGAAAATGTGGCCTCTAAGTGATTTTAGTTAACATCTGTAAAGGGATCGTTGACTCTTAGATAAGAACCTGAAAACTTCAGAAGCAACTGGAATAGGAAACTAGAGCTTGATGGTAAAGGTTGACAAGAGTCCCAGGCAGAAACCAAAAAAGGAATAGAAGGCACTGTTTAGAGCAGACCGTTTAGACACTGAATGCAGTGTTAATAATTCTCCAGAGCCAAACTGTGTGAGCTTTATTCTGCCCCTTTTCTACAATGCCAAGATCTACAAATAGCAGGAATTTTAAAGCTTGACCCAGCCTTCTGTGTCTCTGCAGGAATACAGTAGGAAAAATATTCAGTTGATTTAATGAGGATGTTCTATAGGCTTTTTAATTTAATTTCCCAACTCTCTACTGCTTAATTTACTCTTGGGGGATGCAGTAATTTGCTATACTAATGGATCATTAAAGAAAACATCATTCAGTTAAGCATACGCACATAATATATAAAAGAGCATTATACAGTTTCTGATAGAGTTCCGAGGTCTATAGAAAGCCCTTTGTCTCACTTGTGTCTTTACAGATTTTTTTCTGTTAAAGACTAAGATTCAATATGTGAAAAGGTCCTACTGTTGTGTTCAGGTATTGTTACAGAAATACAAACATGAAACCCATCTCACATCTCATCATTTGATAAACATTTGTTGAGCCCTTGCTACTGGGGTCTCTAGGGAATTACAGGGTAGCTGTAGTTTTCCTAGAGGCATAAAACACTCTTCTTCCTACTTTTGCAGCGGCTTCATCATTTCTGCCAGCCTCAGTCAAGCTGGTCGTCTGCTTTCCTTATTCATCATTCACTGATTCACTGCATAGAGGCAAGGTAAAAAAACAGAAAATGCCAAATGAAGTTAAGAAGAAAAAGTCTGTCACATTTGTATCACAGAAGGTTTTCAGGGAAGTAGATGGAGACCTCAGAGTATGATTCTGTTATAAAAAAGTAGGATGTAGCTCCAAGACCTCAAGCCTCCACTCCCCTCTGGTTAACTGTTACCTAAGCCTACAGTTAACGTTTGACATGGACAGAGAAAACCTTCTCTGTTGTAACCTTCTTTTATGCATATTCATAACATTAGTCATGAATATACAGATAGTGTCAAATGCAGTTTAACCTTCATAGTGTCATATAAGTTAAGATAGATTTGTGCCTCAATATTTGACAATTTAGAAATATCCTTGGGTTTCCAGGCATGTAAATATTTAGAAAGCTTTTAACCTAGTGACCATGATAATTTATTTGAAGTACTAGGATATTAAAAAGAGATCATCAAACATTTGCATTAGCTAAATGAAATTTATCCCTAAAGGCAAGGATATCCTGATTGACATTCTAATATGTATGATAATTAGAATGTTAAAAGATAATTTCTATAGAATCTATAACCCAATATTAAATATGAAAAGAATATATTTTAAGAAACATTTTAGTTCCTCAAAGAAAGATGTATTTATATCTTTGAATTTATTTTCTTCTTTTCTTCTTTTTTTTTTAAAGAACTAAATCTGAAAAAACCACATGATCAAAGTTCATTTCTCAGTCACCTGAGGGTCTACATTATAATCCTACTGATTTTTAACCTCATCAAATTTCAGTAAGTACCATTTTGACAATCCCAAATACTGTGTGCTTGGAGGCAAACACTCTTTAACATTGAGGTTGTGAGAACAATGATCAGCTGCTTTATGGGGGGAAGCACACCTTCTCCAAAGCTGTAAATAATGTAGGGGGACATAGCAAACTGCTTAGAGGATGGCCAAGGATTATATCCAATTTAATAGCATATATAAAAACTGTGATATATTTTTCAGTGTTTCAAATGCCTTTTTTATTTATTGAGGAAACTATGCTTATCAGGTAGGTTATTGATGAAGTGAAGATTCCAATGTTAAGGGCTCAAACTGCTCAGGGCTTTGGTACTGGACATGTTCCAGAAGGGTAGAGTGATTCAAAGATTTTTAAATTAAAATGCCCATGTGTGGGTGAGATATTTCTGGAGAGTAGGTAAAGAAAGAAGGAGAGGAAGGAAATAAATCAGACAATCAGTAGTCATAAATTTTCCTGGCCTTCATATTTTTTTGTAATGAAAAGCTGGTTTTGATGCTATCTCAGAAGAGTGGAATACAGTTGACCTTTGAGCAATACAAGTTTGAAATGCATGGGTCCACTTATATACAAATTTGTTTCAATAAATACAGTACTGTAAATGTATTTTCTCTAACTTATGACTTTAACAATATTTTTTCTCTAGCTTCTCTATTGTTAGAATATAGTAGGTAACACATATCATACAAAGTATTTGTTAATCAACCATCTATGTTATCAGTAAGGCTTCTAGTCAACAGTAGGCTATTAGCAGTCAAGTTCTGGGGAGTCACAAGTAATACACTTATTTTCAACTGTGCCAGAGTTGGCATCCCTAACCCCCAAATTATTCAAGGGTCAACTGTATAATTATAGATCATGTTCCACCAACCTGAATGTGAGCATCATAAGGGCAGGGGATTTTGGCTATTTGATTTACACATAGCCACAGTTCTAAGAACAATGCTTGGAATATAGAAGAAGTTTAATAAATATTAGTTGAATAGACAACTGAATTTTTCATCACATTTTTCATAGTTGAAATTTCATCCTCTGGCCTAACAGTAAGTATAGAAACACATACCATAATATGTGTGCAGTATTAGGAGACAATCATGTACACAGGCACAGACTATGTCCCTGAACCCAGCTCGGTTAAAAACAAAACAAAACAAAACAATCAAAACAAAAAACGCATAAACTTAGCCACAAAGAGAGTCAGATTACAAAATGACTTAACCAATACAAGTACGTCATCATACTAAAAGAAAAGTTTTCAACCAACAAGAAGTTAATAGCACCTTTATAGTTTTAATTTCATATAACTAGAGAAGTCATAACATTTCCTGACATTAGAACTTGAGATACCATGAATATGTTCATATATCTTGATAAATGTTTGTTTTCCTTATTTTTTTATATTTGAACTATGTCTCCCTGAGGCCTCTGTGGTAAAACAAAATAATAGTTCCCAAAGATATCTAGATCTCGATCTCTGGAGTCGGTGAATATTACTCAACTATGGATTGACAGGACTCAGTGAAGGATTATGAGATATAGAGATTATCCCGAACTAACCAGCCGGGCTTAAATATAATCAAAAGTATCCTTATAAAAGCAAAATAGAAGGAAATACTACTACAGAGGAAAAAAGGTGATGAGATGACCTCAGCAGAGAGAGAGATTTGATATTATGCTACTGGCTTTAATGGGGGAAGGAGCCACAAGCCAAGAAATGCAAGGAGCAAGCTGCAGAACCTGGAAAAGGCAAGGTGAAGGATTCTCCTCAAAAGCCTCCAGAGGGACCAGAGCCCTGCTGACCCTTGATTTAAGCTCACTGAAACTACTTTGGACTTCTGGTCTCCAGTATTTAAGAAAATAGATTGGTACTATTTCAATGCACAAAGGTTGAGATAATTTGTCACAACTGTCCTAGTATATGAATATGGTACCTGTCAACCTATGTTCAGGCAACTCTCACAGGGTAAGTCTATGAAGAAAGGGTTAAAAGAGGTCAAATATTAACCAAGAAAATTGCAGGTAGTGAATTCTTGGAATCAACAGGTAAAATGAATTTGCATTTAGTGAGCTGTATTTCCCAAAGGAATACTGATAGATTTAAATCTCTTGACAAATTTAACATTAAATGAATGAATAAGAGATAAAACTGTATTTCAAAATCTGTAAAATAATTTAAATTGGTCTTTAGTTAAAATGGTGAAAATATCCTCCAAGTAAAAACATTTATGTGTTGAAAATCTTGATTATTCAAGAATCTTAGTGTAACTATCAAGTAAGTGTAATACAGTTTTAAAATCTTAAGATACAAGTATTAAATAGGTCCAATATATACTAAAAATGCAACAAAGACAAAGCTAAAAATAGTATTTTATTACAATCAATATTAAGCTTTGAGCAGAAATACAGAATTTTAAATCCAGGAAATGTATTTCATGTAACTACGCAAGTTTCAGCATCTGCGATAACTCTGGTTACCATTATGGCTGCCAAAATTACTGCATTGAGGAAGGTGGTAATACTAGTTCTAGTTTTGGAGAGAACTAATGTCATCAATAACTAGTGAAACAGTTCATGGCCAGCTCTGGGTGAGACTGATGCCTTATCTTCCCTGCATGTGCCAGCCTTTGTCCAGTTCAAACACACTTTTTTTCCAGATATGACTGAGACACAGAATAAGAGCCTAAGCATAGACTAAATCACCAAGTGAAAAGTCAGCAAGAGTGATGGGATTTTAACTTTGGTCTCCTAAAATAAATTATTTTCTCTTCTTATGCTTGAAAACAGATTTAGGTGGAAAATTTAGGTAACTGACATATTTATAAGAACCATCTTGTGAGATCTGAACTAATGTATCCTTTGCCCCATGGTAATGTTTCCCACGTCCAGTAGAGGCATTCTACTTTATTCCTCACACCTTACGTAAAAACAAGCACACACACCCATATGGACCACTAAATGACACAATGCTTCTGAAATTCACCAAGTGGGTAAAGTGTAAAAGTATTAAATAACACTAATACATGAAACCCAACAACCAAAGATGATACCATGTATTTTTTTCCTGTTAAATTTTCCAGTATTTTATAACAAAGAAAAAGAAAGAAAATATACTCATGCTTTAGGAGCAAAACAGTTTGGCTGATCTAATAATTAAATTGACAGATTAACAGGAGAAAAACGAATTTAATTCCTACATACAGGAGCTCCTAGAAATATGAGACCCAAAGATGTGAACAAATCAGGTAGCTTTTATACCTCTTAGACAACAAAATAATAAACTTGTGAAGAACTGACAAGAAAAAGAATTTTGGGCTTGGGGCAATAAATTAGTAAAGAATTAACAAAGTTGGGTTTATACAATCTTTTCACCCATGGATTCCCTATCCATGGAGATAATAATGTCTCCTTTCCTCCTGATACAAAGAGGGTACCTTTCATATAAGAGACTTATTTCCTGCCTTCAGGGAGACAAAGGACATCAGTGTCCTTCTTGTATTGGTTGTTTCTTAATGTAATTCTATTTCAAAATAATCTATATGCCAAGGTGGCATATTTTGGAGGAGGCTGCTCTGAACCTCATCAATGCATAATAAAGATGTTAAGGAATTTTTTAAGTATCATGTTGTGTTTTTAATAGCTCCTTATGGTATTATCTCTACTTTTAAGATAGATCGTGTCTTTAATATGCAAGCATTACATTCATAAAAAATCATACATATCTCTGATGAAGTTGGACCTTGTTATTCATCTGCATTTACTAATATTCTTATTCAAGCCTAATTAATAGCAGAAGAGAGTTTGGAAATTAAAGGTTGCCCTTGGGACATAGTCACCAGTTACTGAAATATTTGGAAATCAATGTACTTTATTAATTCGTAATGATTTTGCTTTCAACTAAGCAGATAATAAAAATGGACATGTCTGCCTCACACAACATAAGATTAATAAGTAACATGAGAGCCACTGATTCTGTCCTTACATATAAATCTTGGCTATGAGATACTTTGTGCCACTGATCATCAAGGCTATAGATAACCTAATTGGCTTTATGTAATGGCTGATCAATGATGGAAAGAAATATTCCAAATATCACCGAACGCTTCTGAACAATGTTTCCTATCTTCTGCTCTTCGGTATATCCAACCTGAAGAGAATAATGCGAGAAAAGAGTATAATGTCAAACAAACAAACAAACAAACCAAATAGCACAAAACAATAGGTGTGAAAACCAAGAATGATAAAATTCATTCCACTTTTTCTGCAAAGCTAATGCAGCGTAGAAAAACCCAGACTGATTGAAAGGTTTGTAAATCATTGCATTTTATTAATTATTAGTGTCTCTCCTCTTCAGTTTATCAGCTAATAAATG
This sequence comes from Lutra lutra, assembly GCF_902655055.1. NCBI lineage: Eukaryota > Metazoa > Chordata > Mammalia > Carnivora > Mustelidae > Lutra > Lutra lutra. The sequence goes on from NC_062281.1 coordinate 28,949,518, forward strand.
TATCAGAAGAAAATACACTTTTTTTCTTTTTTGCTCGAGCTTTTTTGCAGCAATTGTACACCGGGGGTCCTGAAAAGCCTCAATTATTTATGGAACCAGACTTTCCACTTCCATCACAAGAACTGGTTGAGCCCCAGGTTCTCAATAATATTAGAACTGATATATATTTAAACTAGAATTGTCTTGACTGTTAACTCCACATTAGAGCCTCATAAAAACAATGAGCAAAGTTGAGAGGGGTGTGCATCCCCCACACTGAAGATTTCCAGTAAATCTTCAATGTGGGGATGGGAGGAGAATTAGAATTCAGTTGGGTTTGCAGAGTGAAGGCATGTCAGAAAGAGGAAATCAGGATGAAAAGGAGTGGGGTTGGTGTTGAGAGAAGTGTGTCAGACATGCTCAGATGATGATTTGATTCAAACAAAACACCCACATGGGGAGGATAGGGGAATCATGTTCCAAGCAAACTTGTATTGACAATGAATTCCTCATCTCTCCCTTGCCTCAGTTCCCTTGCCTCAGTTACGGTCTTTCTGCAAGATTTTCTTCTCATCTTTTTTAGTTCCCTCAGCTACCCCAATAAGATCAACCATCCCCCTTTTGAGAGCTTCCTGAATTACTGTACGGTGGTTCTGAATTGCATAGAAATGGGTCTGAATTTTGCCATGTCAACTTTCTAAAGCAAACCTGTTGCAAATTAATAAAACTCTTATCTGTATAATGAGTGTAATATTGGCCTTAACCATTTAAGTTCATTGTGAGAATTAAATAGGGTAGGGAATTAAAATGGGGTATTTTAAATGTTTAATAAAACTTCAACCAGAATAAGTACTCAAAAAATATTGAAAATTGTAGTGATTATACGTATGAAAATTTGTTCTTATAATTCCATTTGAATCAACACTCTGATTCATCCCTTTATTACTTTACATCTAAATGTCTACACTTGCCTTTTCTTTTCAGCAGTGTCTTTTTTTTTTAATTCTTCTCCATTCATTATTTTAGCAGTAGAAAATTTAGAAAGGGAAAAGAAGAAGGCATTACTAATATCACTATAACATTTTTATGCATGTTTTAAATAACTTAGTTTTTAGTTTTTACTGCAAATTATACTATATAACTTGTAATTTACATAGAAATGTGAATATGGTATTTCCTTCATTATTAAATAAACACTGCATAAAGATTGTTTTAATGGTTTCATAGTATTATTTTATGCGAATTACTAGAATTTATTTAGCCAATTATTCTGTTTTTATTATTTAAAGAATACTGCAATGACTGTGTCTAAGAATTTTTCTTATTTGAGGATTCTGGGAAGTTCTCTTTTTCCTCTTAATGTAAATTTCTTGAATAGATATTTCTGAGACATATAAAATGAGCTGACACATTATACATGTTTTTTAGTAAATTTTCTTTCCAAAAAATTCACAGTAATATCCATTATCAGCAGCCATATACATTTTATTTTATTCTCACATACTGTGTGACACATTCTAAAAATATCTGATAATTTTGTAATGAAGTAATTGCTTTGTATTTCATATCCCTCACCTCAGTTTTCCCTTTCAACCTGTCCAGCATACTACCACCAGATTAGTATTCATAATCACTGTTTCTATAAAGTAGTTCCTCTATAAAACATCTAATAACTCCCCCTCTCCATCCAACTGAAGTTCCAGCAGTTTTTACCTTAGAATTGACTACTTCCAAAGTGTGATCATCACTATTTTTCATGTATTATCTACTTATCTGTCCATCTAAAATTGTGATTTCATGCTCCTTTGGGAGCAACCTTCGAAGTTTATTCTATATACTCTGAAGAGTACCTCACTTATATGAACTCTCTTCAGATCGCCAGTCCTCAGACTTAGCTGATTTTTTAACAACAGCACTTGGGTGTTGCAAAAGCATCATAACCCTAACACATGCAAAACAGAACTAAAATATATTGTTCCTACATCTTTCCCCTTTCTGAACATGTCAACAACATACATCAGTTCCTTAAGTCAGTAACCCTCTTCATCAAACCCATCATCTGAACAGCAAACCTGTTGTCTCTACCTGTACAATGTAGGTCAAGTCCTAGCGTGTTTCTCCATGCCCACTGCAGCCACCTGGCTCAGCCTACCTCACATTTTCTGGGTAATGCTGCAGCCCATTGGCACATCATCCTAACTCCATACTTAACCTTCTCTCCCCCTCTCTTCCTATTGGCCAGACTAATAGAGAAGTTTAAAGGAAAGACCACTTGAATTCCACAAACTCATTTTTCTATGCACGTTTTTACTTAGTTCACTTTATTCTGCCTTTTTAAAATTTATCATTAAAAGATTACGATAACATTCTAACATATGAAGATTATGTCATTCTCTAAGTAAAATCTTCAATGGCTTCCTATTAAACACGCAATAAAATGCAACCTCTTTATCATGATTTATTAGGCTTTAAACAATCTGGCCTTGCTAATGTCTCCACCTTCATTGTGTGCTACTCTACTTCACACTATGTTCCATGAACATCAGCACCACCCACACCCTCAAAAATGCCAAGTTCTTTCTTGTGGTAGAACTTCTGCTCATGCTGTTTCTATATGAAAAACCCAAGTCAGCTTCTCCTTTGATTTGAATTGTATGTTTTTACAATGAAACATGGTTATATGCCACCCCTATCTAATAGAAGGTCCTATAAGGGATTCAAGGGCTTTGAGCTGATCAAGTCAAAAATAACCACAAAAAGTTAATTCTCAGGAACTCTTAAGGGGAGAGAGGGACTGGCTATGGACTTCAATGTGTCTTGATGGGTGTTGCTCAGCAACACAGTGTAGAGATTCCAGGTTAGATAGCTTGGAAGGGTAGCAATAGTTTGACCCTTTTCAGCCCACAGTTCAATCTATGGCTAGTAGATGTTCAGCATAGTTTCCCTAGTTGAGCAAATCAGACAGCCCTAATGGCTAAAACCCTGCTTATTTGGACTATGGTCAAACAATTTTGTGTAAAAAATTTTGAGTTGGAAGAGAGGGATTTTGAACTCACAGATCTCACACTGTCATAAAGTAAACAATTTAAGGACCAATATACAAGTATTTCTTTGAAAAATTTGATTATAGCATAGGGAACTACTATGAATTCTTCCACTAAGATTCTCCTACATATATTATTACCCAAACTTATGGGTCCAAAATAACACATAAGGTCTATATTTTTAATATATACACACTAAGAAATCTTTTTTCCCTTTTTTTAGAGAGAGAGAGATGAGGGGAGGGTCAAAGAGAGAATCTTAAGCAGACTCCATGCCCAGTATGAAGCCCAACATGGGGCTGGATTTCACAACCCTGAGATCATAACCTGAGCCAAAATCAAGAGATGGTTGCTTAACCTACTGAGCACTCCCTAAGAAACCTTACCAGGAACTATGCCACATTGAGGTCTTCAGTTTTCCCTAACTCTGTTTTCTAGTTTTACAACTAGAGTCATGGGACTAAGAATGTAGGAATTATGATTATTAAACATCTGCTTGATATCAATGATCCTGCTGAAACTACTTCCCTACCATCTTTACTTTTTAGAATATTTCTTATTTATTCTGACTCCAGTTTAGTAAATGTCAGTAATATTCCCTTACTCAGAACTTTATAGCTATCCATCACAAAGTTAAATATATGTTAGATTTTCTTAAATTTCTTCATTTCTGACAAAACTTTAGTTTGACAATGAAAAAGAGGGAGAAGACACAAATAACTAAAGTGATAAATAAAGGTGGGGATAAACTACTGATCTTACAGAAATTAAAAAAAGTATGAAGGAATACAATGAAGAGTTGTATGTCCAAAAAAGAGTTGTATGCCCAAATGTAGTGGAAAAATTTCTGGAAGCAAACAAGTTAACTAGCCTGACTCAAGATGCAATAGAAAATCTCAATAGATTTATAAGAAATAAAGAGAATGAATCAGTAATCAAAAACTTCCAAAGAAAACTTCAGGGCCAAGAAAAGTCTTGGACCAGATAATGGTTTCACAAGGGAATTCTTCAAAACATGCAAGAACTAACACCAATCCTTCTCAAACTCTTCCAAAAAACAAACAAACAAACAAACAAAAACAGAAAAGGGAGGAACACTTTCTAACTCATTCTTTGAGGCCATCATTACCCTGATACTGATACTGAAGCCAAAAACATAATAAGAAAAGAAAAATGCAGACCAAAATCTCTTAGGAAAACAGACATAAAAATTCTCAACAAAAGGCTACCAAACCAAATCCAATAGCATATCAAAAAGATTATATGACCTAACCCAGTGGGATTTATCCAAGGAATGCAAGGGTGATTCAACACAAGAAAATCAATTAATGTAATATACCACATTCATAAAATAAAAGAAAACAATGACATGATGATCTCAATAGACACAGAAAGGGCATTTGGCAAACTCCAACACCCTTTCGTGAGGGAACTTCTTCAACATGATTAAAAGATATTTATTTTAAAAACTCAAAGTTAACATCATACTCAATGTTGGAAGACTGAAAACTTTCCCTCTAGAGCCAGATTCAAAAGGGTGGAGGGATGGGAAGTTATTGCTTAATGGATACAGAGTTTCTGTCTGAGGTGAAGGAAGAGTTTAAAAACAGTGGTTATGGTTGTACAACACTGTGGATATAATTAATGTCTCTGAATTGTAATTGATATAATTAATGCCTCTGAACTCTTGATCTAGGAGCTGTGAGTTTGAGCCCCACTTTAGGTGTAGAGACTACTTAAAATTAAAATCTTTAAATAAATAAATATATATATATATATATATATATATATATATATATATATAATATACCTATATATAATATATGGAAATGTATTATATATAAGTATATATAGTTTTATATGTATATAAAAATCTATCAGCTGTAAAACTATCAGCTATACAGTATATAAAAATATCAGCTATACACTATAATTGAGTGATATGGTTTGTTGCTGAAATACACTGACTTAAGAAAAAGTTTTAAAAATAATAGTATAGGTTGTATGGAGATATGACAAAAAAGGAGTTTTTAGTTAACACTAAACTATCTAAAATGCAAGGCAAGATAGCTTTTTAAGACATAAAAGACAGGAATTATAATCTCTATTTTGCAAATGAGAAAAGACTAGATTAGTACCTAGAAATGTACATTATTGTATCCCTGCCACATGCAAGAATGCCTAGGAGACAGCAAGTACTCAGTGAATATTTTTGAATCAGCAAATAATGATCCAGTATCCAAGGGATCCAACATAAAAAAGATATATGTAATATTAAAACTCTATCAAGTAAGATGAAGAATAAATCACTAAGACTGAAGAGAGTAGACAGTTTGAGAAAATAACTTTCAAGTCACTCTCCCTTTACCCAAAATCATAGCTTACTGGTAGCCATCTATCCTTCCACGGCCATCAACTGTGCATGTGGCCAGATGCTGTTTTAAGTATTAAAGACACCTATTATGAATATGCCACATCTAGCCACAAGCAGCTTCCCTATAATTATAAAAGGTCATTTCCATCCCACTGGTCCTGTGAAGCCTTCCATAATGACTTCAGCCCTCACCGATCATGTCTTGTTGAATGGGTTCTGATCACACTGATTTGGCTCACTTTTATTGTTACTTATCTGAATTCTAGGCCACAATAAAACAGGAACAATAGTATTTTTGTTTGCTTTAATCCCCAGCAACTAGAATTTTGTCCAGCAGGCAGCAGCTTCAAATTATTTGGGAAAAGGATAGCTGGAGTTGGAAGGAATATAACGGAGAAGAGTGTGTTTTTTAATTTTTTTTCTTCTCAAAACAGGGAGCAATAGATTCAAAGAAGGAAGAAAATTAGTGGTCCCACTGCGCTTTTAGGATGGTTTTTCTGGCAGAAGTCTTATACAAAACACTGGGACATTGGTAAATGTCTAAATAGGTCCAGCCACAAAAGCAGACTTCATGCTAGACAGACAGAAAAAAGAAGAAAAATTCTATAGTTTACTGTATATCGTTAATAGATTAATAACATGAAATCAATTTTGCACTAAAGATTGTTGGACTGAAAACAAAATCCACAGAAGAAGGATCAGGGCTAAGTTCTTCTTGGCTTTTGTTTCCATGTATAGCAGTATGGCCTCTTAAAGGCAAAAATAGAAATGGAATGAGCCTGTAACCATAGAAACTGCATGTAGCAGTTAGGGGGAAATGCATTTAAGATGTAAAAACACCAAGTGAATATACAGTACATAACAAAAACATATTCATAGTTGTCAAACTGAAGTACAAGTGTGAATATTGTTCACAATAGTTTTGGTTAGTAATCCTACTTCTTAAGGAGATACCTGCTAAAAATATAAATCTTACTGTATAGCTTTAAAGATTAAAAGGGGGGATAAAACCTCTTTTCTGATAATTCTAGCTAGCCTTTGAGTAGGCTAGAAAGACATTAATGGGAAACATAGATGATTTAAGTTCAATTTTACTTACGGATATATTACAGTCTTTAATCAATAACTAAGACTGTTTATCAATTATATAACAGTTCCAGTGAAAATCTAGTGTTGCTGTACTTAATTTTCTAGAAGAATAAATGATAGTATTTGTTTCTCAAGCCAAACGAACAAAAACCTGGACAAGAGTACTAGTAAAAACAAGGGGAGTATAAAAAGGATCAAGGGTGGGGCACCTGGGTGGCTCAGTGAGTCTGCCTTCGGCTCAGGTCATGATCCCAGAGTCCTGGGATCGAGCCTCACATCGGGCTCTCTGCTCAGTGGGGAGCCTGTTTCCCCCTCTCTCTGTTTCTGCCTGCCTCTCTGCCTACTTGTGATCTCTGTCTGTCAAATAAATAAATAAAAATCTTAAAAAAAAAAAAGGATCAAGGGTGGAGAATTGATTATTTAACAGAGAAAAGAATATGTCAAAATTGCATAGAACTCACATTTTAAAAATTATTAGTATATACATACACTACACTTTTCCATTATAGACTCTATTAGAATAACATTTAACAATCAGAATAGTCTTCTGCTCACTGTCTTACTCCCCAAGCAGACAGTAAATGCCTTGGAACTGAGAGTTATACCTATTCATCCTTATAACCTCAGTTGCTAGCACTGTGCCTTACATGGGGCAAGGACCTCTGATTTTTGCTGAATGACTAAAAGAGTAAAAAGACTTTATAAAAATCAAACAAAGTGGTTATGAACCAGTGAATAGAGGTGGTAAATTGGTGGGGTGGTGGGGGGAGTTAAAAGATGAAACTAAAGGTACTAGAAAGTCATTAGAGTTTCCACTCAAAGGAGAATCACAACCACATACACAAAGGTTTGAAACTATCTGGAGATGTAAGTCCAAGAAGCCTACTGACTTTTGATATTTGTATTGCCAAAGGAGCCACAAGCCTGTGACTGCTCCCCAAAAATCCCAAGTCCTTAAAATTCATCAACAGAAAGCAAATCAAGAGCTCTACAACCCACAAAAAAAAGTGAATTATTTCCAGTGGACATGGACAAGGGACAAATAACTTCATGGGATGTGAAGCAGGCCAGGAAGGACAACAGACAATATACCAAGGGCACCACTCTTACTCCTGGAATGCAGACCCAGAGAGCATCAGATCTGGCAACCAAGGCTGCTATTCCATTTCTGGAGGAGGCAGAACAGAAGATTTTTGTAATTTCTGCTCAATGGGATTTGTTAATGAGTATGAACTTGTGATTAATGTCTGTCTTCTTTCTTTCTACTTATCAGTAGCAGCTTTATGGCAACTGTCCTATTCTTACTCTGTTATTCCATACTGAGCGTATGCTAGTTGTGGGTGGGGATCCACAGATAATTCATCTGTTATCTTAGAGTGGGTCAGACCATGAGGATCAATATCCAGACGTAATGGAAAGAATGACAACTTATTCCCAGACTTTGAACTGGATAGAGTAGCAACGGTCTTTTGGATTATAACTTGGAGAAGGAATGAATGAATTCTGTGTGAGGGAAGAAGGGTACATATACATTTGACTCATCACAGTAGTTTTCTTTAGAAGAGGTAACTGGGCACTCACAGTATCTGTTATCCACTTCTTCACAAATAGTTTTGCCTAAAAACAGAGCCACCCAGCTAAAGACTACGTTTCTAGCCTCCCCCCGCTTCTTGGTATGGACATGTTTCTATATGCTGGACAATGGAGTGTAAGTGAATCTAATATAAGCAAATGGCTGATCAGGTTCTTAAAAGGAAAGAACGTTCTGCATTTTTCCTTCTTCTATTCATCACACTGGTGGAACTCAGACACAATGGCAGGTGCTACAGCTGCCACGTTATGCTACAGGACAGATATGTAGAGAAAGAAGACAGAAGAAGCAGAGCTCCAGGTACTGTGGGGATTAGCATATCAACAGCCCTGAACTTCTATTTTTCTAGTTCTTGTTACAGAAGTTCAACCAGCATTTTGATTATTAAAATAACAATGGGCAATTTACATAATTTTCTTTTTCTTTATCTCTAAACTGGAAATAATAACGCAACTGCTTCTTAGGGTTGTTGGGTGAATTAAACAAGATCATGCTGTGAAAATACTTAATATGGTCTGGCACGTGGTTAAGTGTTCAAAAAATGGCAACTAATATAACAAATTTAGCTCTATTTTAATTTAAACTTCGGAATATAGGAATGACTGCAATTAACAGTGGCATTCTGCTTCCTTCATATCTGGCTCTCCTCACTCACCAAGCTATCCTTTAGTATTTTAAAAGCTGATTGGTTTTTGGTAAAATGAATAAAAATTTATTTTGAGTCTTAATTGCCAATCATCTATCTTTATTATTCCACACACATCCTTCCACACTAGTGAAACTCTCACACAGCTAAATTAGCCATTGGCTCCACATTCCGGTTCTATACAAAGTAAGACATTTTTTCCTCCTTTTAGGCCAATTTTATTACTGAAAAATCTTCCATTCTATGTTTTGGGAAAGTATCCAGGAATAAATTACTTTCCTATATAAACCAATAATAATCATCTCATTTAACATTGTCTAGAATTTATCCTTTTATGATTGGCTTATTTACTTAGCATAATGTCCTCAATGATATTATTGACATTATGTTGCATACTGTAAGATTTTCCTCTCTTTTAAGGCTAAATAATATTACACTGTATGTATATAATACATTTTTTATTAATTTATCTTTCAGTGGACATTTTAGTTGTTTCCACAACTTAGCTATTGTACACTTAAACATTTTTTTAAAAATCTTTAAAAAAAATCTTAAAAATCTTAAAAAAAAGAGAAGGCAAATCTCATGTTAAATGTTTTTAACCATAATACATTCTTTTTTAAATTGCCAAATTAGCTGGTCATATTTTAATTAAATAACATAATTTGCATTTAAATAACTCACCATAGCTCCATACTGGGAATTATGTCCCTTCCTCCCACATTTAGCATGAATTTTCAAAGTTTTGCATCTAATAATTTCAACATGCTCTAATACTCATATATTTTAATAGATCATTTCATTAATATGTAATAAAAACAGATCAGATAAGAATTAATTTGAAAGAGAGCTTCACAGATGTAATAGTAAATATTCTGATAGTAAATATCACTTAATGACTTTATGGAAACAGCCCTACATCTCACCACAAACCTCAGCACATAAACTTTGAGGAATCAACTTTAGTAAATAACAGTGGTGGAGATGTAGCATTATATTGACTGCTACATGTCAATGGATATCAAATTGGCCATTGAGAAGACTGATCATCTAAGTGACAAGATGTCTGATTTATGAGAAGCAATGCTTGGTGTCTACATCTGAAATTCTGCATTTAGCTACAAATTTTTAAAAACATGGGATAAAATTGTATTGCTTATGTTGGTTCTTCTGTTGGCTAACTCCTTCTCTCTAAGTTTTTAGCTATTCAACGTATTCTCCTTCCTTGTAAAAGAGAAATGGGAATAGTTTAACTCAAATTGATGTAAAATTAAAAAATGTAACACATATGTGGTGTTCATTGTATGCTGGAAAATAGTAAGTCCCTGCCCATTCCACCTATTATCATAATTTTTAACTTTTTATTTTAAAATAAGTGAAGATCTATGTACAGTTACAAAGACATGTACAGGTAAATGCCGTGTATCCTTTACCCAGCACCATCCTACGTTTGCATGTTGTCATTACAGTATTAATACCAGAAAATGGACATTGGCAGATTCCACAAAGCCTTTCCAGATTCTTCCAATTATACATGTACTTATTTGTGTGTGTGTATATGTGTCTATGCATTTAAAGTGTTTGTGTGTGTGTGGCTCTATGCGATTTTAATAACATGCGCAGCTTCCTCACATCACCAAAATCAAGATACTGAGCTGTACCACCACCACAAGCCTCCTTCGTGTTACACCTTTGTATCCAAACCCAGCCACCCCATTAACCTTCCTATCCCTACCTTCTGGGAAGCAATGATTCATTCTCTATCTTCAATTTTTTTTCATGTTTTAATGTCATGTGAATAATAGAATAAGAATAGCTACATGCCAATTGTCTCTTTAAGCAACAGTTGTGTTTCCTAAAATATGATAGAAGTTCCTTACGTTGTAATGTAGCTGAAATGTTTACACTTTGCTCTTCATACTCCTGGTCATTTCTGGAAGAACTGTTTTCCATAGCTACCAAACACAAAAATACAAATGAAGAAAAAAATGCATGCATTAGGGGACCACTTATTTCAAGGTTTTATTTTTAGTTCCTACTATTTCCAAGGTCCTAAACTTAGTCTAGGATTTTAGTCCAAAGCTTACGAAAAATTTACCATTAAGAGTCATAGCTAAAGCTCTTAGCTAATTCCACAGCTGAAGAAAAAAAAAAGTCTCTGTTAACATCTTTCATTCCAATGTTGATTGTTTATATTAAGAGGAAAAAAGACTAACATGTTAATAAGTTCCAACAGCGCACTAAGTACTGTGCTATGGAGCACTGTATGCATATTTTTGCTTTAGTCTTTGTAACACCTCTAAAAGGGAAGTATTATCATCTTAATTTTAAAGCTCATGAATCTAAGTCTCAAGGAAGTTAAATATTCATATTATGTGTCTTTTTGACCTCTCAGTTATCAAATTAATATTCATCTTAACATCTATACAGTATATCCTCTACAGGCAATAAAATCTTAATATTTCTCTTATTAGTTTTGCCTATAAAAATCTCAACCAATGATTACTTAAACAAAAACATGTTTGTTATATTTAGTAAAGTAGTTACTTATTACATCAGGGATAATATATGAGTCCCAGTTTCTGATTGTTTAGATAATTAGTGTCTTCCCTCCTGCCACAGATTTTAGCCATTTGATGGATATGATTATGAGGACATACAGAGTTCAATAATTTCACACTTTAACAGCTCCAACAACTTCTTGGTTTGGGACAAATTTATAGAATCTGCAGAACCTTATAGCTATTACAATGACTTCTGCCCACTTATTCATTAGTCAGTACAAATTTTTTTTTTAAGACTTTATTTATTTATTTGACAGAGAGAGAGAGAACACAGGCAAAGGGAGCAGCAGCAGGAGAGAGAGAAGCAGGCTCTGCTGAACAGGGAGCCCAATGCATGGCTTGATCTCAGGACCCTGGGATCATGACCTGAGCGGAAGTCAGATGCTTAACCGACTGAGCCATCCAGGCGCCCTAGTACAAATTTTTTTTTTTTTTTTTAAATGACACTACTATCACTATCAGTAAGAAAGAGGGTAGTAGAAACTACATTTCAGGCTGTAAGGAGTGATTAGCATGCATTATTGTCATTTGCAACTGCCCTAAGTACTATAAGAAGGCAAGGATGGCAAGACATTAAGACTGATAAGTAATAAACAATGTTTAGGGAAACAATGCATTTCTGATCTCCAAAGTTTCCTTGGACTGAGAAAATTTGTCTAATTACAAAGTCAGGGTGAAAGTGTTTGTCTGGACATTTAGAATGGTGGGTACTGGGCTTCCGGTTGCTTGGTGGAGAGTGTATGTGTGAGCATTTGAAACAGGTTTTGTCACTAAACTGCATTCATTCAAATTCAAGCAAGCCTCAAGTTGCCAAGTTAAGTGCAAATCAATTCTGCCAAACTCTAAAAGACTTTCTTTTGCCTTGAGAACTAAGCTCAGGAGTATTCACTTCCTATCATAACATAGGAAATTCAAATCATTTCTTAGAATACCAAATAATTATCCATTTTAAGAGACTTATATGTCAACAATAAAAACCCCGGTTTTCTCCACTAACTGAATATTATAGTTTTCTATTCTTGATACCTATCAATAAGTTCAGTAAATTTTGACACAGTAGATTTTAGGTTTGTTTCTAGCAGATCAATATCCTGTAAGTTTTTTGGTATATCTTATTACATGGTGGGTAAAGAGAGAGGTTTTCTCAAGAGCCAGATGATCTGGTTTTATCATGGCTCCACTGTTCACTGCCAAGTGAGCCTGGATAAGTCAGTTTGCCTTTCTGACTTTTTTTCCATCAGTGATTGCAGGTGAGAAGTACTCCCTTCACAGGGACCTTATACTAAATGAAATCAATCATCTAAAGGGTATAGTGCCTTTCTTGGTCCGTAGTAAGAATTATTAAATTGTAGATATTACTATTACAGTACTGAAAGTGCACCAGGCACTCTATTAATCCCAAAGACTTCAAATGAATAAAATATGATCCTGACTGCAATGAGCTCACTGGTTAGTAGGTGTCAATTTCTAAAATAGAAGTTTACCTAAGACATAGCTATTAACAGAGCAGAATGGCCAACTACATCCAAGGAAATTAACAACAGATTTCTTGAAAAGGTGTCCTTTGATCTGAACTTTAAAGAATAAATAGGAGATTATCAAGACAAGATGAGTCAAGGTATTTTGGAGGTAGGAACAACACCTGCAAAGTCAAAGGACAAGTAATTGTCAGAGAAAATGTGGTGCAGTTCTGCTCAAGAAATCAAGTATCAGAGGAAATTGATGGGAACTGGGGCCATAGAGAAATGGAATCTGGGTAATGCATTCTATAGTAAGGAGTATAAACATTTTTATAGAAAATAGGAGGAAAGTGGTATTTGAAAGGTTTTTTAGTAAGAAAGAGACATACCCCTTGAGGGTCAGTGAAAAAATTAATTACAGGGAGGCTTAACAAGAGAATTAGGGAAAACTAATCTCCTGAAAATAATCATAATAATTGAGGTAGAACTAATGTTTCTGAAGTTTTATATCCCCATCTTATTCTCAATAGAAAAAAAAACTTATCTACAGATTGTAGCTTCTAGGAAAGTTATTAAAATCTATATATAATGAACACGCTGAATTAGCAAACCAGGTGGTGTGGAGGAGTGATCTAGGCATGTCTCAACCACCAAACACAAATTAATCTATTTATATGTGTTATTAATGTTATTAAACAGAAAAAAAAGGACAGGATGTTAAGTGTGCATTTTACAGATTTAAAAAAGATGTATTTAAGTATCCTAGAAAGTTGCAAAGTCAAGAGAAACATAGACTGCATTTGATCGAGATATTTTTGAGAATTCTAAGAGAAAAGAAAATAAAAGGTGAGGTTCCAATAGAAATTAGTTTTAAATGAAAAATATTCAAAAGGTTGCTAAAAAGATAAAAGTGCTGTCACTGACATCTTTAAAATGACAAAATTGGTTTTCATGGATAAAATAAAATATTTCCAAGTATTTTTCCTGATTATCTCTACCAGCTAAATAAAATTTATTATTCTACTAAAACAGTTCGGCTTTCCATAAGATGTATTAAACTAGACATCTGTAAAGTTCTCATATTCTATTGGCTATTCAATGACTGATCCTTATAAGAATTTTCCAATGCTTTAAGGAACTCCTTTACAGAAATATTAATCAAATAGTTTAGCTCTTAATCCACACATACAAAAATTCCCATGTGTTTTATTGTAAATTATTTTTTAAAAAAAAGATCAATCATCTTGAAATATCAAAGATACCAATAAATTCTAAGACTGTAACTGTAAAGTTCCTTCATTGGTCATTTTAGAAAGAATTTTCTAAAAAGTAATACATCAATAACAAGTTGCTCGAAAATATGGATGGAGGCTCATTTACCAGTTTTCATTTATATATAAATGCCATATTTGTTTTTTCTATTATTCTTTTTTTTTTTTAAGATTTTATTTTTATTTATTTGACAGAGAGAGATCACAAGTAGACGGAGAGGAAGGCAGAGAGAGAGAGAGAGGGAAGCAGGCTTCTTGCTGAGCAGAGAGCCCGATGTGGAACTCGATCCCAGGACCCTGAGATCATGACCTGAGCCGAAGGCAGTGGCTTAACCCACTGAGCCACCCAGGCGCCCCTTTTTTCTATTATTCTATGAGAAATGAAAGTCAAGATATTTTGTCATCTCATGAAAAGTTAATAAAACTTGTTTTTGAAATGATTAATTCTATAAAAGAAAGAGGGTATAAGTAAAAGGATGGTTTGTCTGTCTGGGACCAGGAGGGTTCATCCTAGCCAAAACATCCCAGTATGGTGGCAGGTGGCAAAGTTTAAGTGGGCACAAGCCTTCTGTCAGCTCTGACTCTGTTCAGATGCTATCTTCCATACCGTCACTTCAGGTTGTATGGTTTATGCAAATTAATTGACCTCTCTGCTCTCACGCTTTTAACAACCTAAAAAAAAAAAAAAAAAAAAATGGAGGGGCACCTGGGTGGCTCAGTGGGTTAAACCTCTGCCTTCAGCTCGGGTCATGATCTCAAGGTCCTGGGATTGAGCCCCGCGTCGGGCTCTCTGCTCAGCGGGGAGTCTGCTTCCCCCTGCCTCTCTGCCTATTTGTGATCTCTCTGTCAAGTAAATGGATAGAAGTAAAAAAAAAAACAAAAAAAAAAACAGAAATAAAAATAGTAGCTAAGCCATAGGGCTTTTATGAGAATCAAGGAAGTTCGCAGTGTAAAGCACTTAGAACAGCACCTAGAGTCAGCACTATGTAAGCATTAGCTATTGTTATTCATAAAAAGTAAATGTTTTGCTTCACAATATCATCTCTCCCCCACCTTTATACATATGCATGTCCAGACACACGTAAACACACACACACCCCACAAACACGCACATCGAGAAAGCAGAAACAACATGAGCAAAGGTAAAGATACAGGCATTTTCGGAAACAATGTAGTTTGATTCCATGAGAATCAAGTATAAGAAGGGAAATGACAGGAACTGGACCAAAGATGAAATTGGGGTGCAGGTAATGTATGTAAGAAGAGCTACAGTTTTCAGTAATTATTGATCTTGCTTCACTTCCCCCAAAAGACAACCCTAATTTACACCTTTATTTTAAAAATAAACAAGAGCTTTTATCAAGCACCCACTGAGTGTGTGAGTCAGAAGGTAGGTGTCTCAGCACATCCTTTATTAAAACAGAAAATGGTTATAGTTTCTAAAACTTTAATCTATTAGATCTCATAAAAGAAGAACACCAATCCCTCCAACAGAAGGCTGATCTGAATAATGCCGGAACATAAGTACAAAATTTTCTCAATATTTAGTCTTCAGAGGAATAGAAAAATATTACATCTAATGGGAGAGAAAAGGGGCAGTCTTAAGAAAGCATGGCATTTAAAGATATGAACAAAAGAGGGGCTGACTTTAGTGTCTGGAAACAGAATACAGCATCTTTCCATGTTTTAAGTGGAATACCACTCTCTTTCCTTTCTTCAGCAACATAAAGCCATAAAAGCTGTAATTATGCAATTTCCAATAGAAGTTTGGTTAGGATGGTTAACATAGTTCAGGCTGTTTTTCTCAAAATTCTCTTTAAGAGCCACCTTTAAATTAAATTAATAATATGACTGAAACATCTCCTAACTTCTTGGTATCAGAAGCCTACACCAGAGGTAGCCTTAGCTGGCAGGAAGCCCTGCTCTTGCTTGGGCTGGGACCACAAAGTCTACCATCACATTAAATATTTACCCACACATTTTGAAAAATTTAAGACTAAATTACTTGATGCAATTAAAAAATTCAAACAATACACAAGATACATAGATTTGTGTTGATAATATTTCCATAATTCCCAGTAAAATTGCAAATGATGATGCAGGAATTTAAAATGTCATCTGTAAATAAATGAAAAGCAAATGTTTACCAAAAAACTCTTCAGTTTGACTTGAATACTATAAGCTTTTCAATATAAAAGATGCTAACCAGCCGATAAGGTCATTTTCTGTGCCAAACATACATTATTCAAGAGGCTAGCACTAATAGACCATGGTGACCTCCAGAAAGCCAGAAAGTGCCGCCTTGTATACTGCATTCCAAATGTAGGAGCAGAGAAAAAGTAACCTGATGTTTGATTCTAGAGAGATGTATTTTCCTTAACCTTTGGTGCTCTGCTCAATATTAAGGGTTTCATTCTTCAGCAATCTTATTTCCCCCAGCTTCTCTTGCTCAGAATTTCTTCAGATAACAAGATATAAAAGATTTTAATAGCAAAGAAGGGCAACTAGGAGACTAAGACCCAGCAGGAATTGGGAAAATGCAACATGATATAGGAGAAAAAACAAGATTTTGAGAAGAACAGAACTGGGTTCCATCCCAGCTCTGCCATTTAAGGGTAGGGTGACCTTTCCAGGTAACTTGACTTAATGATAAGCATTATCATTAAAGGGATTGACAATGCCCTCTCTGAGTTTGTAGAGAAGGTTAAATGTGTTAAGATATTGGGAGCCTCTGGGGCGCCTGGGTGGCTCAGTGGGTTAAAGCCGCTGCCTTCGGCTCAGGTCATGATCCCAGGGTCCTGGGATCGAGCCCCATATCGGGCTCTCTGCTCAGCGGGGAGCCTGCTTCCCTTCCTTTCTCTCTGCCTGCCTCTCTGCCTACTTGTGATCTGTCTGTCAAATAAATAAATAAAATCTTTAAAAAAAAAAAAAGATATTGGGAGCCTCTTAGTTTACCACTGCACGTACCCTAGAAAGTCAGTAATACCAGCTCTTTCACTTTCTATAAAAATACAAATCTAGAAATCATAAGTATGCAAGTGATTTTTGAAAATACAAAAATTGATCTCATTACCAACCTTTATTTTCCCTTTTTAGGTCTCATGCTTTGATCCTCCATTTCCTTCTATAAAATTTCTTCCTTTAGGTAATTTTCTATCAGTTTCTCATCCTGTATCTCAGATAATTATTTCCCTCTCCCTATTTTGTTGTTCCTCTCTTTATGGAATATCATTAAATATTAGATATGTTGATATTCCTGAGGTTCCATCCCAGTTCTCCTTCTCTGTTTTATTAAATGACCTCATTTGTTGGTAAGGATTAACTTCAACTTTTAAATCAATAGTTCCAAAATCTTAGCACCTGTGATTTATATTATTTGAGAATATCTAAATTTTCTTCAAGTTAATATATGAATCCAAACTGATCATCTTTTCTGTCAGATTTAAACCTCTGTAGCAGTCAACCAAAGCAAAACCTCAGATGTTTTATTTTTTTCTACTCCTTCGCCTACAATATTCAATCCATTACCATGTTCTGTTGATTCTACTTTCTAAACATCACTTGGTTTTCCTCTCACCATTTTCATTGCTATCACACTAGTTTTAATCCTCATTGGCCATCTCTTCTATTAGGAAATTGATCCATTCATGTCCACGCCTTTAATCATTTTCCTTCATTATCCAATATGTAAGCCCTGAATCACATGGGGCTACTGAGCACTTGAAATTTCATGGCTAGTCTCAATTCAAATGTGCTACATGCCTTCAGAGTCCTCTCAACTTATATCACCATATTTATCCCCATCACACCCTGCCCCAGCATCAAACTCTGACCATTTTAGCCATACTTAGTTCAATTTCTGAGCAATTTACTCACTATTATGACCTTATACCATTTAATAATGCTGTTCTTAAAGACTGGAAATGCTGGGACGCCTGCGTGGCTCAGTTGGTTAAGCAGCTGCCTTCGGCTCAGGTCATGATCCCAGCGTCCTGGGATCGAGTCCCACATCAGGCTCCTTATTCTGTGGGGAGCCTGCTTCTCCCTCTGCCTCTGCCTGCCACTCTGTCTGCCTGTGCTCGCTCTCTCTCTCTCTCTCTCTCTGACAAATAAATAAATAAAATCTTAAAAAAAATAGTTTAAAAAAAAAAGACTGGAAATGCCTTTGTCTAAGCAATCACTTACTAATTATCAAGATGCAGCTGAGACCTCAACTCTCTGGAAAGGCTTTTCCTTCAAACCTCCTCCCAGGAAGAACTGATTACTTTCTTCTGTTCTTAGTAACACTTAGTACATGACTATATTTTGTAGTTATTACTTATAAGAATTGGTTTATATAGATGTATTAGTATAATACATCTATAGTATAATATAGATATATTAGTTTACCAAATGGCTCAGTTGAGAAACTATGATGTATTTCCTAAGTCCATTTTTTTGTCTCTACCTACATTCTACTCTGCAATTGTATAACTACTTTCTTTTATAATGAAAAGATAAAGACATAGCTGGGCCCAGGGAAGACATTGGGAATTTTGGCTTTGGCTGGAAAACTATAAATTCCTTGGAAGACAGAAAGTTAGCTTTCATCTAACAACATAATGATACCCTCTCCCCTCTTAGAAAATTTTAATCTCATTCATGGAAAATAAAACATGCATTGGAAATACTATTTAAAAATTGCAAAATCATGTTTAATCGAAATGGGTGCAGTATTTTCCATAATATGCTAAATTAGATATTGTGTTGGAAAGTCCCTCTCTTCTAAGGACAGTGGGAAATAATCAGTCAGAACTTTGCAACCTTGTTTCTGGCATGTGAAGACATACCGAAAGAGAAAGTGCATTCATGAGCAAAAAGGGAACCCAAACTATCTTCAAAGGATTTATAACTGACTCAGAGTTCATGTGGTTTACAACAAAGCAGTTAATCCACCATATTTGTCTTTTAGCAGACTAGAATGATGGAGACCTATGTTATTCTCAGCAGAGTGGCTGACTGAGAATTGTTCCATCAGGATATGTAGTTGTCAGTTACTTAAGGATAGATTATAGTTTCTCTCAGTCCTATGAGCTTTTAGACCCATATCCTTCTGGGCAAGTGCCAATTTTTAAAGGCTTTATTGGACAGTGGTAAAGGTACTGAGGGACTAAATCAAATTAGTCTTCTTGAAATAAGTACATACACCCTGGAACTCTAACTGGGGTAAAAGATGATGACTTAAGTTTCTACTGTGTGAAAATATGTAAGTTTTGTTGAACATATGAAAATTCAGATTGTCATTTCCATTATTGTATTGATTATAAAAATTGGTAACACATTTAATCAATACTTTTTATGTATCAGGCATTATGTTAAGACTTTATGTGAATTATTTCACATGATTTTCCTTCATTCCCCATGAAATATATAGGCATCAATTAGAGTTCTTGGATACAGGCAGTAAAAGTTACTTCTGCCTAATTAAGTAAAAAGAAATTTAATAAAGGACATTTGGATCCTCACTGATTTAACTGGAGCTGAAGGAACACTAATTATGGAAACAGGGGGAAAAAATAACAGGGGCGCCTGGGTGGCTCAGTGGGTTAAAGCCTCTGACTTCAGCTCAGATCATGATCCCAGGGTCCAGGGATCGGCCCCGCATCGGGCTCTCTGCTCAGCAGGGATCCTGCTTCCCTTCCTCTCTCTCTGCCTGCCTCTCTGCCTACTTGTGATCTCTGTCAAATGAATAAATAAAATCTTTAAAAAAATGACAGCATGAAGTTTGATATGTCAGAAAGACAGAATCTGGACATTTGCAGAATGGTTCACTGAGGATGCCATTCTCCCCATATACAGTTCAGTACATGACCTCCAATGATTCCCTTCATCCATTCACTCACTCCACTCACTCCAAGACTAAAGTCTGAGAATAGAGGTTCTGACTGGCCAAATGGTGGTTCTGCAGCCTCCCCAATGGCAGTAATAGAGTAGCAAAGGATCTGTCTCCTTCATCTTCCCATACATCATATAAGAAGCACCTTTCCACCAAAACTACACACTATGGGGGGGTGGTAATATCCCCAAACAGAAAATTAAAGTGCTATTACAGAGTATATAGAAATGCAGAAAAATCAGAAATTACAAACATTCACTATACTCTATCTTCTTTGCTGCCCAGAATTTACACTTATATCTCATTCTTTCAAAAGTGCTCCAACCTGACAAAGTAAAATTATCCCCCATAAAACTGAAAATGAACTCATCCTTTTCCTCCCAACATTAACTTCGGTTTTCCAGAATCTCTGTACTGTGACTCAAAGATAACAAAGACTCCTTAAGCATAATTAGTAAAAGCACCTGAATTTCAGTCTGTGTGTACTGCACAAATACAGGAACTTGAATTTATCCATGTTTTTCTTTAGTCCACTCAGAATCTCCAATGATACCACTCCAGCTGCAGTTTCCAAATTCTCCACGGCTTTCATAATATTTTCTATAGAAGCTATGTGTTAACAGAGAGACTTACCTTCCAAGTACACTTTATCGTAGGTGATAATGTATTTGTTTTTTCCACTACAGAGAACCAAGTTGCCAGATTCTCCTCCCAAAATGCAAATAATAGTTTTGCCACCCTATAACCCCATCTTGCTTAAATAAAGAATAAAAAATCACCCAAATTTGCCTGAGGGTCTTTTGTCCAACATGCAATTTTTAGTGGCTCTTCTGATTCCACAAAACAATAGGAATGACAAAATTTTGGATGAGTTTTTAAAAAGATGCAGAACAAAGTTAGAAGGTTTTTAGAGGTCTTCAGAGTTAATGGAAATTCAAATTGTTGGCCTAAGAATACACAGGAACTACCGTATCTCCACTTTGCTAGTAAGCAGGGAACTCTGTTGCAATGACTTACCTTGGTTGCAATGACTTACCACAGCTGCATAGGGTGTCTCCAGAGGTATTCAGAGAGCTTAAGTGAAAATCTGGAGGACTTGGTCCATTTGTTAGTATGGAACCTTGGGCTCTTCAACACATCATGACCATTAAAGTCTCTGCTGAATTCTTCAGCTTCACAGCAACTGCTTTCTTCTTGCTTCTTGAAGTCTTGTCCTTGCTCAAGTACTAAGAACGTGGCCTTGAAGAAAAATTGTGAGAGAAATGCCAGGTTTACTTTTCTCCAACTTCTCTCTCTCTAGGTTACCAGCACTTTGAATCCTGGCTGCTTTGTACAGTTAAACTGTGGCAAGTTTCAGAATTTATAACTTTTAGCTTATTTTGTCTGCAGCAGAAATAAGCAAATGTTTCAGGTGCAAAATGGAGGCAAATATGAGCCTTACCTCAAAGTTCTATCCCTTATTCTGGAATCTTAGCTCCTTAGTTCTATGCCTTGGTTGTTCTCTGATGCTTCAATCAGTTGATTCTATATTTTGTCCAGATTTCAAAAATATCATTTTCAGGAGGATTTGTCTGTTTGAAGTTGCTCCATTATAGCCAAAAGGTGAAGACCTTCCAGTTGCTGAGTTTTATTTCGTTGTCTTTGAGAAAAATTAAATAATTCAGACTTTCTAATTGGGTTACATTATGGTTGATAGAATAATCCACCAAGAGAGCAGATATAGAAAGAAGAAAAAGTTCAAAGGATGCATGTAGGGAGTGTTAACTAATAGCAAGAGCTGATATTTGGGCTCCTTTCTCTGGTAGAAAGGAAAGTCACACATGTGGAGCACATAAACAGGCTTTCAAAGAAACATAATGATATACTTTCTCTATGTGGATACCTGATGACACTATGGAAAACACCAGGATTTTTCACCACAAATCTCTGTATTTTGAACACTGTCAAGAGTTCTAAGCAGTTGTGCTGAAATACTCAAACTTGCAATCTCAAAGTATTTTCATATAATTCTGCCTAGTGTAAAATTGTAACTTCATGGTCCTTCTAGGATAACTCTTTACATGCCTTGGTTCAAAGTTTTGAGATTGGTTCATATTCTGAGAGAAAAAAGGTAAATGACATCTCTGACGGCTTATCTATGTTATTTGTTCTTGGCAGTTTAAGTGTGATCAATTTGATTTGGCAGAACAGATATTCCAAAGCTCTTAGAGCTTGAAAACAAAGGTTTTTGAGCAACTTGCTGTTGCCTGATCCATGATCTTGTTTTTATTTTGCTCGTTAGGTAATAAATTTTAAAACATCGTGATATCTTCAAAATTCAGGCTGCTTTCTCAGGTTATCTGTAGTCTTCCCAATCTAAGTACTATCTTTTGACCGAAAGTTTAATTTAAAAAAAAGTGAGTCTGGAAAGATTTATGTATTAAATTTGTCATATACTGAAGAGAGTTCACAGAGGTCTGGGGGGCAAAAGTCTTTTCAAATGGATAACTGTACCAAAGGTTATAAGGTATACACAGAGCCTTTAAACTAATTAGATTGAAAAGCTTGATTCAGCAAATGCAGTTTACTTACTACAAACCACATTTGACCTCCCCAAGTTTAGAAATCATTTCCATTATTTGTGACATTAGTATGATGCCTCTATAACTTTTCATCAATGTAAAAGGGCAAACCTTCAACCCTGGAAATGATCTATTGTACATCTCTTTCCAATCATTAGCAAATGCATAAAATTCCTGAGTGCTTAAAGTAGCATATACTTACCTTTAAAATTGCTTTTGTAAAAGGGAATATTTCCCTTCCTTAATATGTGAGTGCACTTCTAGCCTTGGGGACAAATAACACCATTGTGAAAATTATAAGCAAAGGGAATCAATTTGTTTTCCTAATTTACTTTATAATTTTAAATAAAAGTCGCACTGCAGATATCCTTTATGGAACCTGAAAGTTTGATTAATGCAATAGTTATCCATAAAAACAAATTGTTTTTGTCAATATTGAAGTTGCTGCCTTGGTCCCTCCAGCCAACTTAGTAGTCTTTAAGTTTCAGCAAGCATCTCTAGCTCTCGTGATTAACTAAACCATTCTTTGTATATCTGTAGATCACGCACTGTTTCCTAGACTCATCGCAAATGGCAAGATTTCATTTCTTTTGATGGCTGCATAGTATTCCATTGTGTATATATACCACATTGGGCTCTCTGCTCGGCGGGGAGCCTGCTTCCTAGGAACATTGCCAAAGGCAAGGGAAGCAAGGGCAAAAATGAACTATTGGGATTTTTTTTTTAAGATTTTATTTATTTATTTATTTGACAGAGATCACAGGTAGGCAGAGAGGCAGGCAGAGAGAGAGGAGGAATAAGTCAATCAGAGAAAGACAACTATCGTATAATATCCCTGATATGAAGAAGTGGAGATGCAACATGGGGGGTTCAGGGGGTAGGAGAAGAGTAAATGAAACAAGATGGGATTGGGAGGGAGACAAACCATAAGTGACTCTTAATCTCACAAAACAAACTGAGGGTTGATGGTGGAGGAGGGTTGGGGGGGGGTTATGGACATTGGGGAGGGTATGTGCTATGGTGAGTGCTGTGAAGTGTGTAAACCTGGCGATAAAATATATTATATGTTTATAAAAAATAAAATTTAAAAAAAATAGAGCTTCCCTATGACCCTGCAATTGCACTACTGGGTATTTACCCCAAAGGTACAGATGTCATGAAAAGAAGGGCCATCTATATCCCAATATTTCTTGGAAACTCTAAACTTGTCTCTACTTTGCACTAGTTAAGTCATAATTCATACAATTCTCAACCTGTATTCCTTCATTTACATGGAAATAAAGAATAAGCTTTGCTAAAGAATAGCTTTGCTATTATGTACTCTAGCATAACTGAAACTTTATATCCATTGAACAGTTCTCCATTTTCTAGGCCCTGGCAACACAGTTGTATTCTCTGCTTCTATGAGTTTGGAATCATACACTGTTTGTCTTGTGACTGGCTTATTTTACTTAGCGTAAGGTCTTTCATGTTCATCCATATTGTCACAAATGGCAGGATTTCCTTTTCTTGTGGCTGAATAATATTCCATTGTGTGTGTGTGTGTGTGTGTGTGTGTATGTATCACATTTCCTTTATCCATTCATCTGTCAGTAAATACTTGGATCGTTTCCATATTGTGGGCTTTTGGGGAATAATACTACAACGAACATGGGAGTACAGATATTTCTTCAAGATCCTCATTTCAGTTATTTTGAATATATATTCAGAAGTAGGATTGCTGGATTTATGGTAGCTTTATTTTTTATTTTTTGAGAAAACTCCATACGTTTTCAATAATAGTTATACATTTTATATTCCTACCAACAGTGTATAAAGTTTCCAGTTTCTCCATATTCTTACCAATGCTTTTTTTTTTTTCTGGTAGTAGCTATCTTGATTAGTATGAAGTAGTATCTCATGGTGGTTATTTGCATTTCACTGATGATGAGTGATTTTGAGCATCTTTTTATAACCTATTGGCCTTTAGTATGTCATCTTTGGAGAAATGTCTGTTCAAGTTATTTGCCCATTTTCAGTCACTCGTTTTGTTGTTGTTAAGTTGTAGGAGTTAGGTAACAATATAGTATTGTGCACTTCAGGATTTATTAAGAGGGTAGATCTCTTGTAAAATGCTCTTAACACAAAAAAGCCCAAAACAACAAGGGGACACAAAACATTGGAAAGTGTTGGGAATATATATATATTTCCTTGTTTGTGGTGATGGCATAATGGGTGTTTGTATATGTCTAAACTTATCAAACTGTACACATTAAGTGTGTGATTACTTGTATATTAGTATAACTCAGCAGAGCTGTTAAAAATGAATAAGGTTGAGTCAAGATGGCGGAGAAGTAGCAGGCTGAGACTACTTCAGGTAGCGGGAGACGAGCTAGATAGCTTATCTAAAGATTGCAAACACCTACAAATCCAACGGGAGATGGAAATAGAAATAGACCCTCAACTCTACGGTCAACTAATCTTCGACAAAGCAGGAAAGAATGTCCAATGGAAAAAAGACAGCCTCTTCAGTAAATGGTGTTGGGAAAATTGGATAGCCACATGCAGAAAAATGAAATTGGATCATTTCCTTACACCACACATGAAAATAGACTCAAAATAGATGAAGGACCTCAATGTGAGAAAGGAATCCATCAAAATCCTTGAGGAGAACACAGGCAGCAACCTCTTTGACCTCAGCCGCAGCAACATTGGAGGGGGAGACGAACCATGAGAGACTGTGGACTCTGAAAAACAATCTGAGGGTTTTGGAGGGGCGGGGGGTGGGAGGTTGGGTGAGCCTGGTGGTGGGTATTATGGAGGGCACATATTGCATGGAGCATTGGGTGTGGTGCATAAAGAGTGAATTCTGGAACACCGAAAAGAAATTTAAAAAATAAAAATTTTTTAAAAATGTTAAAAAAAAAAATGAATAAGGTTAATTTTTAAAGGATATTAAGATGAAATGAGCCTTGAAAGGAAATTCATTAACTTGGAGCCAGTTTGAAATGTTAGATGATTTTGTTCAAGAATGAAGTGAGGTTGAGGTATTCCTTAATTTTTTTGAAGGACAAATGATTGGTTCAGTATAATAATTGCATGAATGTATTAAGTATTCTTCCTTCCAACTTCATTTAAAATGTCCCATTCATTATTATTTTTTCTTTTCTTTGTTCATGACAATCTCCAACCAGTAACAACATTGATAACAAAATGTACTGGACTGAATAATGTTTCCCCAAAACTCATGTGTTTCCTATGTGACTGTTTTTGGAGGTAAGGTCTTTGTATATGTAATTAAGATGAGTTTAAGTTAAGATGAAGTGATATTGGAGAAGTGTGGGCTCTTAATCTAATATGGGTGATATCTTTATATGGAGAGAAAGAGAGACACAGAGACACACAAGGAGAATAGCATATGACAATGGAGCCATAGATTGAAGTGATGAATCTACAAGTCAAGGAATACCAAAGATTGCTAGCAATAACAGAAGCCCAGACAAAGACATGAAACCGATTCTTCCTTAGAGACTAATAGAAACAGAGATTGGAAATGTGGATTCAGGGCTGGGGGGTTGGGGTGGGAGAAATGGGGAGATATTGGTCAGAGTACAGACTTCCAGAAATAAGATGAAAAAGTTTTGAGGACTCATGTACACCATGATGATTATGTTGATTATATAACCATGATGATTATAGTTCACGACAGTAAATTATATAGTTGAAAGTTTCTGAGAACAGATGTTAAATGTTTAGCAGCACACACACAGACATACGCAAGGTAATTATGTAGTTGATGGAGGTGTTAAGTAATGCCATTGTAATCATTTTGCAATATCTAAGTGTATCAAAGCAACATGTACACCTTACAATTACACAATGTTTTATGTCACTTATATCTCAATAAGGCGGGAATATAAATAAAGAGGGACACAATGTAATCTTAGACCCTGATTAGTTCACTGTTGATTATGGAGGACAGACTTATAATGAGATAAGGACAATAGAGTATGATAAGTGCCCCAAAGAGGTAAGCATCTGCTTTAATGGAAGCCCATAGAAGGAACTTCTTATTCATCTTTGGATGAGCAAAGGTTTGCTTGACATGGTAATTAATCTCATATTAGTCTTAAAGAATTATCAGTTGTTAGAAGTAAAAAGTAGACAGGAGAGTAGGCAAGTAAATCAAGTAGAAGCAGTAACATGTGCAAATGTACAGTGTAACAAGGGCTCATTTTGACGACTGCAAAATGTTTTATTATGACCACAGCCTGCAGTAAAAGGAATAGAATGATGGAATAAGGCTAGGGTGGTTATCAGGGTACAGATCAGAGAAGGCCTTGTGTGACACATTAGAGTTTGAACTTTACCCTGAGAGTACTGGGAAATGGGTTAAGCATTTTAAGCCTGAAACATCCTACTCAGATTTGTCATTTAGAAGAATCACCCTGGCTGTACAATAGATAATGGATTTGAGACAGGCAAGACAGAAGCAGAAAGATTAGTTAAGAGGCTGTTATAATAATTCATACTAGAGAAAATAGTGGCCTCTCAGTTCAGGCCACTGAGATAGCAACAACATGGATTGAGAAAATGGCTATATTCACCTTACAGTGAGAAAATAGACTAGTTAGACTTTTCTAATTGATTTGATTTGAAGGGTGGAGGTAGGTAAACCACGAGGCACGATTCCAAGGTGTCTGGTTTAGACATTAAGGATGTCATTCACTAAGTTAGGGAATATAGGAGAAGAAAGTTGTGAAATATTTAATTGAAATAAATCTTTTGTAAGAAATATTATATAGTAATTAAAAATAAGACTATCTACTAATCAATTTATGCTACCAACTTAAGAAAGCATGATTTAAATTTTACATGCACTATGATTATGGCTAAGCAAAGTATGCAAAGAAATAATAAAGGGAAATAAAAGAAAATGCTAAAAATGATTATATTGAACATGGAATTTTTATTTTCTTCTATCTATTTTATAATTGTTAAAATGGTTTAATTATGTTGGTTTCACAATGGAATGTATTCTAAGAATAAAACATTTAAAAGTAATTGATCAATCTAACATAAAACCAAGGTAACATAAATAAAATATTAAAACTAATAAGTCTAATTTCCTGATTCCTAATGTTTATTATGTAAAATATAATTCCTTCCACTTTTTATAACATATTTTTATAAGCTCAAGTTAGTGACTTACTGTCAGTTAAGCTGAGAAGTTAAAGGCAAACTATATGTATAAGAAACTATAAGAAAGTTTTCTGCTCATTATCTACACTAGGAACAACTTCCCGATGGTGATTACTAAGACAGACGAGGATAACTAGTGCCCAGACATCTTTCCTAGGTTGAGGAGTTAAAGGACCTTTTTCATTATAGACTGAAAAAAAAAAAAAGATCAAAGAGTTTTTATAATGCTTAGCATAAATATTCTGAATTCTTCTTGCTAAATTGGAATCAAGAAGTTGAAGTCTTTAGACCTACTTTTATCTACTTCTTCACTTTAAGATAAGTACTATATCTTATGTATAGATAACTGACCAAAATGCTCTCCCTTATGTAGTTATTGTACATTCTGTTAATCAAAAACATTTTCAAGTTTCCTGGGTAGCTTAGTCAGTTTAGCATCTAACTCTTGATCTCAGCTCAGGTCTTGATCTAATGGTTTGTGAGTTCAAGTCCTGTGTTGGGGGCTACATGCTGGGTGTGGAGCCTACATAAAAAAAGAAAAAAAATAAAAAAACAAAAAACATTTTCTTAAGAAAACGAAGTCTCTCACAAACTTATATTTTAGTAAATTCAGATTTTAATACATTCCTTTAGAGCAGACTGCATGAAAATTTTAATATATTCAGAATATTTATTGATTGGATGTTTTGCAAATGAATTAATCATAGGATTTCTTTAAATAGCCAATTTGGATCAGACCTTTATTATGTCATTTATTTTACCCTAAATGTAGATATTTCTTTGGAACTTTCTTGGAAAAGACCAAGTATGAGAAGGATTTTTATTGAAAGTTGGCACAGATTTGTCTGGTTCTGTATATATTTATGCTCCAGGATGCTGAGAACTCTGGTTGTAATAGTTAAAATGATAATAGTAGGTAACATTTGAAGGCACTAAATGCTTTATTATATCAAAAAATTTTACCTCCACAATAATTCTATGATTGTAATATCCTAGTTTTAAAAATAGAGAAACAAAAGCCCAGAAAGTTTAAATCACTCAATCTAGGCCATACACCCAATAAGACAGCCAGGATTTGAATTAGTAAATATGGCTCTAGCGTCTGTACTCTCAACCACTGCATGTTGCAACTTTTGTACAAATTATGTCTTCTCATTCAGTGACAAATTTTGCAGACTTATGTGGCAATGTGGGAGGAATTCAGTTTCTTCAATGTATGAGGCAGAAGTGTATTTTATATGTATATAGATATATATATTTTTTTGTTTTCAATTTAAAGTCCAGATAATTGTCAAACAGCTTAGATTTGGTTTGAATTTCGAAGTAGTTTTCCACTTCACATTTTAGAAAATGCATACTCTTTATTGCCTTAACTTGTTCACTTCTTAAACGTGAAATGTTATAATGCGTAATGCAGTCTTTGTGTCTTGCTTGACATCTTAAAATTTATTTTAAAAAATTAAAGCCATGTTATTCATAATGCAGTCATACATATAAAGTCTAATGACCCATTTTGTGCATGGTATGATTTAGCACTTTTCTTATTTTATTTAGACAAGGAATGCTATGCATCTCTATATTGGTATCTGCCTTACTTTTGGAAGATACAAGGATAAAGTTCAATTAAAATTCTCAGTAGAGAATTCTCTGTAGAAAAATGTACAGGCTACACTTCATATGATAATCATAGGTCCTAATTTAAATTTACTTTTAAAATATAGATTCAGAAAGTATTTTTTACCTAACATGAGATGTGGTGTACTTTTCAAAATGCTGTTAACCATTGCTTTTGCTAAACTTTTATTTTCTGTCCCAGTGAGATATTTTCCCAAGAATCAGAGGGATATGGACAAAAACAAATTGAATTTTCAAAGATAAAATAAATAAAAACGATTATTTTAAAACTTATCTATAAATAACATCCATACATATTCAAGTATAATTAGTAAAAATCATTTTGTCCTTCTCTGTTAAATGTTTGAGAGTGAAAGAAATTTGTTAAAGGATTTAAAAATACTTGAAAGATTTTCCATGTCACATTAATGTTTAGTGGCAATTTTATCACTTTTTTTCTTTATGGGATTCTTTTTTTAAATTGAAGTATAGTTGATACACAACATTAAATTAGTTTCAGGTACAAGTTGACAACTCTATACAGTATGCTATACTCAATGGAGGTATGGTTACTGTCTGTCACCATATGACACTATTATAATCTCATTGTCTATATATCCTATGCTATACCTTTTATTAACCTGGCTTACTCGTTTTTTAACTAGAAGCCTGTATGTTCTAATACCCTTCACCCACCTCTCCCATCTCCATCCCCCTCCATTCTGGCAACCACCAGTTTGCTCTCTGCATTTATTGGTCTTTTGTTGTTGTTTCCTTGTTCATTTGTTTGGTGTTTTTAGATCCTTCTTATAAGTGAAATCACATGATATTTGTCTTTGTCTGGCTAATTTCACTTAGCACAATACCTCTAGGTCCATCCATATTATTGCAAATGGCGAGATCTCATTCTTTTTTGTGGCTGAATAATAGCCCATTGTGTGTGTGTGTGTGTGTGTGTGTGTGTGTGTGTATGTGTGTGTGCATGTGCATGAGTGTACTGTATCTTCTTTATCCATTTATCTGCTGATGGACACTTAGGTTGCTTCTGTATCTTGGCTGCTGTAAACAATAATGCAATGAACATAGAATGTGGCAGATACAGGGTTACTCCTATTTTCCATTCTCCCCTTAGGAAAAGGATCTCCAGTTTTTGACTGGATTCGTGGCTATGCATAATAAGAATTAAACTCACAGGTGTCTAAGAATGGCTATGTGATTAAATGCTAGCCAAGAAGATGCAAACAGAAGCATGCATACTCCTTCTGCTTTCCCCTTTTCCACTGGCCAGAATATTTATATGTAGTTGAGTCATCTCAAATCATGAAAATGAGAACAACATGCCATGACAGATCAAAGAAACAAAAGATACTGGATTGTTGGCATCATCACCACGTTCATGTTGGAGTGTTTGCACCCAAAGAGCTAAAGTTGTGTTTTGTTGAATCAACTATTAGGTCTCTGCTAGAGTAGTCAAAGCTATAAAATAATTTATAGCTATTTAGCTAAAAAGACTAGGCTCTTGTCAATGAGCTAACTTCTGTATCTCATTTCTCATTCACTAATTAGTCCCCTTCTAAAGTGAAGTCAGGAATAAACTTTTTATAATATATGTATGTATATAATGTATGTATGTATGTGTGTGTGTTACACATACACACACACACACACACGGATAAATATATACACACACATATATATAATTTACCATGAAAATTGTTTTGTCATTAGCCAGGAAATACAGAAAGTAAAATTTACTTATTTATTACTATCATTCAAATTAACTGACAAATGAAACAGATGGTCTAGATGGTAATATACAAATTACAACCTTTAAATCCAGATATTTTATGCTCTTAATAAAATGTTAATGTTAATAACATAAATAAGAATATGACATCCTAAATTTTATTGCTGCTGCTTAGAACTGTTCTCTCAGATGCTCACATAATGTTTCATCAGAAGAATAGAGAACGCATTAATCAGCACTTCTATTACTAGATTTTAAGTCATATTCTGTTGATAGGTAGTTAGAGAATAAAAATAACAAGAGCTCTAGAGCTAAGTTTTCTTTATTCCTAATGTAGGAATCTTTCTGATTATACTTGGTATAAAGTAATCCTTCAAGAATATTAAATTTTCTTTTTTCTTCTACACTTTTGTAATACCTGATGCATTTAAGTGTTTTGTAACTACTCTGATATCATTTTTTTAAATGTTGAATTGGGAAGTTTTGAGTTCAGTTAATGGTAAGATACATATCTCACAGTAGGTAACTTCAAATAAATTTTTTTTGTTAATTTAGTATTTCTAATACAGTTTAATTAACATTTACTCATTCACTGAAAACCCATGTCTTTGGGGTTCCTGGACCCAATTCCAATGTGTCCATGGAGGCGTCCCCAGAACAACAAGCAATGGATATCCTGCTGTTGTCTACTCAATTCTTAGTAAAGGACTCAGTCTGACAAGAACACCCTTTACTTATCTCAAGGTCAGGTTGTTACCTGTACTTCTGACAGACTGGCTATAAATCAGGGGTTCCCATGATCCTGCCCTTGAGTTTGATTAATTTGCTAAAATAGTTCACAGAATTCAGGACGCCAAATTAATCACTAGATTACAGATTCATTACAAAGGATATTTAAGGATATGAATCAACAGCCAGGTGAAGAGCTACATAGGACAGGGTCCCAAAGAAGCTTCTTCCCTCATGGAGCCTGGAGGCCAGCATAATGGCACATGGAATCATTTGGGTTCTCCAATCTGGAAGCTCCCCAAACCTCCTACTTGTGGGTTTTTGTGGAGGTTTCATTACATAAGCATAACTGATGAACTCATTGTCCGTTGGTGATTGATTCAATCTCAAGCCATTCTCCCCTCCCTGCAAATCAGGGGATGGGGCTGGAAGTTCCAACCCTCTATCTATGGTTAATTCTCCTGTCAAGCAACCCCCATCCTTGGAGCTGCCTAAAACTCACCTTCATTAACACAGACCCAGTTGCATTGGAAAGTGGCTTGTTATGAGTAAAAACATACTCATTTCACCTTTATGGCACTGAAGTGTTTTCAGGAACCAAGGACAAGAGACTAAGTATGACAGAAGATGTTTCAATCTCTCTTATCACTTAGGGAATTCCAAGGGTTTGGGGAGCTGTGAGCCAGGAAATGTGGATGAAGACCAAATACATATGTGAAATGTATCATCTGAATGACCAAACATATATTGCTTATAAATCACAATATTACAGTCCACCTGCTGGTCTTTGTACAAAATTGTTCATACCTGTCACAGCACTTAGACTTGGTATAGCACCTATAGGACAGATAGAGCAATAGTACAAATAAAATATGCCTAATTTTTTGAGAAGCCTTGTAGAATAGACTGAAACAAACTCATTTGTCCTACAAAACTATTACAGTTATATATTCTTCTACTAGTTTATTCTTTCTCCCTCTCTATCTCCTGCTTGTACCTTTTGATAAACTGAATAAATGAATATATGTGTATTTCTTATAAAACATAATATCACACAATGTAATGGTAATGACTTATATCCTGATTCCCACAGATAAAGATGCATTTCCAAGCTATTATGGAACTGTAAAATTCTTCAACTTTATATGTCTTCATTGTAAGCTATAATGCTGACACCTGGACATAGCAACAGCATAGTTCCTTCATGATTTGGTCTCTGCTTACTTGTCCAGTTTTTTCCCCTCAGGCATTCTATTTGATGCTGTAAGTTTCAGAGATACCGTATTATTTTTACTTCTTTAAAGTTGAAATGTTCTGTCATGTTTTCACGTAGTGCTCTTCACTTGACATGAGCTCCAGTGTCACTCTCTGTGGACTTCCCTGACTCCTGTAGGGGTCGAAGGCTGGCTGCCCCAAGATGGACCACTTTAGCATAAAAGATCTTTTTTGAGTTAAAAGTAACCAAAACCCAGCAGATTCCAGAAATGCTCTGTAGCTCTCCCTCAACTGCCTAAAAAGAATTTAGATGGAGGAAGAAAGGTTCCAGGAAGAGAGCCATCACCATAGAGAACTACATTATTTTATGAACTAGATATGGTGGATGGGGAGGAACCTAGCAAGGCCTATTTGATCAAAGCCCTTTACATCCCATGGTTTCTGGATGGCCTTGTCTTTTACATTTTCCAATAAATTACATTCCTTCCCTTTGAAGTCCCAGACCCCGACCCCCTTCTTCATAGTTCAGGATGACATATATATACCTCATTTTGCCTGACTGTACTTAGAATTTCATGTCTGTGTGGATTCCCCATGTGTATGAAGTTAAATTTGATTTCCTCTTGCTAATCTGCCAGTTTGATTCTTAATTAGTCTAGAAGGACCTTGAAGTGCAGAGGAAATTCTTCCTCTCAAAACTCCCAGAGGAGGACTCAGGGACTCTCCTCTATGTTTCCACTTTACCTTCTGTTTATCTACACTATAACTCTTATTACTTTAGTGTAATTGTCCATTTGTACACATCTGTCTCTCCAATATATTTAAATTGAATGAGGATAGGAGTCTTACTTTTATATATATTTTCATTATTTTAATCTTATATTACAAAGATTAATCTGCACTAACTTTAGAAAGCTTATCTAACATAGCTAACATAACTCTATTTTGATGCATGAAATGATAATCTATGTTTTGCTAATGATGCCTAACAGGTGTTTTATCTTGAGTTTTCACCACAGAGCATAAAATAAAACAACAAGTCTTTTATTTTATGAGTGTTGCATTAAATGATTTTTTTAAAAATTTTAAAATAATTCTTCTTTTCATAAAGCATTCATCTTGCTAGGAGCCAATCAATAGCCTTATGTTTCCTGGGTCATTGGCTATTTTTCCTTCTATTAATATTTTAGTTAAGGAATATTTTTCCTGTTATTTGGCATAATTTAATCATGCCACAATCTTAATGAATGTAGACATTCTTTCAAACATATCTGTCTCTACTTCATTTTCTGCAAGAAAATGAAGGAACTTCATTTCTTATGAATTAAGAAAATGAAGGAACTTAAATAGCCAAGACATGCATGGTATCACTTGATTTTCAGTGATTCACAGGCTTAATTCCCATTCAGTATAAAACAGTATGTTTATCTTTTCCAGTGTCACGTCATGAGAAAAGATTTTTAGACTCTACATTCTTTAAAACCAGGACTACTTTAGGAAACAAGTACATGACTTTTCGAAAGAGCTTCAGCCATAAAAAGCAATTGTCTGTGGAAATTACTTTGCATTATCTGCCCCAGAACCCTAACATTTAGTGTTCCTCTGCTGTTTTTGTTTTTGTTGGTTTTTTGTTGTTGTTATTGTTTGTTTTTGTTTTTGTTTTTTGCTTTTGGATTTGCCCCCAGCTCTGAATCTTCCTTTTCTCTCAGTACTGCAGTGCCTATGACTCAATGGCTATGAAATAGTAATAGATAACACTCTTACATTATTTTCTATGTGGCAGTTTTAAATCTAACTCATAGTTATGGTAGCTCACGTATATAAGGTATATGGAATTATTCTCCTATTTTACAGTTGAGAAAATGGAGGCACAGAGAAATTATATTTTGTCCAGGGTTGCATAGTTAAACAGACTTTGGAGTTGAGACTAGATCACAGAAATCATCACTATCTTTGTCATACCCATCCTGCCTCTCTATAAGTGAGTATTACATGTATGAAAGTGAGTAGAAGAGGTAACATCTTGTTATCAGCTTCATAGTTGAATTCCAGTTAGTTGCATATAAGGCTTTGGAAAAAGTAAATAATTTATAGCATACATACTGGAATAGCTAATGGAATTGAGGGTCAGTTAACAACAGAGACTTAAGACTCTTTTGGGACTATACTAGTAAGATTCAGAGCCCTCTTTTCCCTTGAGTGCAGGTAACTCAACTCCAGTGATACCAGGTCAAATTGCTTCTCCACTGAATTTTATTTATTTATTTATTTAATAGTAAAGAATTTTTTAAAATTAAAACTAGTCAACATATAGTGTAGTATTGGTTTCAGGAGTAGAATTTAGTAATTCATCACATACATATAACACCCAGTGCTCCTCCCAACAAGTGTCTTTCTTAACGCCCATCACACATTTAGGCCAACCCCTACCTCCCTACCCTCCAGCAACCCTCAGTTTGTTCTCTATAGTTAAGAGTCTCTTATAGCTTTGTTTGTTTGTTTGTTTTGTTTGTTTATGAAAGAGAGATCATGGGGGAAGGGGCAGAGACAATCTTAAGTAGGCTCCATTGGGAGCCAGGCGGTCACCTTACTTGGTTTGTATTCTCTCAATATGTGATGTACCTTTCTATGATTTATGTGGGAATGTGTTGGAATTTAAACAAAAATAAAATAGCTTTGTTAAACCACACATATATTAAAACAAATTGCTTCTCTATTTACCTACCTCTTAATTTTACCTCTCTTGTCTTTACATCTGCTTCTAGTCATGTATTTAAGATTATTTAGATCCATTATAATATTGTTACTGAAACATGCAAGTTTGGTTGGTCATCACTGAAAAAGCCAATAATCAAGAGACAAGTTTTGGTTGGAAAGGAATATGAACTTTATTCAGCCATCTGGAGAAAAGGCAGTCTCTAGTCTAAAAACCAAATCCAGAGGAGGAGTCAAGATGGCGGAGAAGTAGCAGGCTGAGACTACTTCGGGTAGCGGGAGATCAGCTAAATAGCTTATCTAAAGATTGCAAACACCTACAAATCCAACGGGAGATTGAAGAGAAGAAGAACAGCAATTCTAGAAACAGAAAATCAACCACTATCTGAAAGGTAGGACTGGCGGAAAAGTGAATCCAAAGTGACAGGAAGATAGACCGTGGGGGGAGGGGCTGGCTCCCGGCGAGCGGCGGAGCAACGGAGCAAAATCAGGACTTTTAAAAGTCTGTTCCGCTGAGGGACATCGCTCCAGAGGTTTAACTGGGGTGAAGCCCAGGCGGGGTCAGCGCGGCCTCAGCTCCCGCAGGGTCGCAGAAGGATCGGGGGTGTCTGAGGTTCGCAGAGCTTACCGGTATTAGAACGGGGAAGCCGGCTACAGAGACAGAGCCGAGGAGTGACTCTCAGCTCGGGGTTGCCTTGAACTGGTCGCAGGCTCGGTCAGCTCGGAGCGCGGCCAGAGGCCAGGGTGATGGGAGTCATTGGGCGCTGTTCTCTGAGGGCGCACTGAGGAGTGGGGCCCCGGGCTCTCGGCTCCTCCGGGCCAGAGACCGGGAGGCCGCCATCTTCACTCCCGTCCTCCGGAACTCTACGGAAAGCGCTCAGGGAACAAAAGCTCCCAAAAGCAAACCCGAGCGGATTACTCAGCGAGGACCCGGGTAAGGGTGGTGCAACTCCGCCTGGGGCAAAGACGCTTGAGAATCACTACAACAGGCCCCTCCCCAGGAGATCAAGGGAAAACCCAGCCAGGACCAAGTTCACCTACCAAGGAGTGCAGTTTCAATACCAAGGAGAGCGGCGGAATTCCAGAGGAGAAGAAAGCAAAGCACGGAACTCATGGATTTCTCCCCCGATTTTTTAGCCTTGCAGTTAATTTAATTTTTTTTTTCTTTTTCAATTTTATTTTTCTTTTTCTCTTCTTCTGCTAAATTTTTTTAA
Source organism: Lutra lutra (assembly GCF_902655055.1). Lineage (NCBI taxonomy): Eukaryota > Metazoa > Chordata > Mammalia > Carnivora > Mustelidae > Lutra > Lutra lutra. Next base: position 28,986,387 of record NC_062281.1, read on the forward strand.
CTTTTACCGTTTTCTTTTTAAACGTTTTTTAAATAGTTTATCTAATATATATATATTTTTTTCCTCTTTTTATATTTTTTCTTTATCAGCTTTCTTTTTTTTAATAGTTTCTTTTTTTTTTTTTTTCTTTCTAAACCCCTTTTTATCCCCTTTCTCCCCCCTCACAATTCGGGATCTCTTCTGATTTGGCTAAAGCATATTTTCCTGGGGTTGTTGCCACCCTTTTAGTATTTTACTTGCTCCTTCATAAACTCTTATCTGGACAAAATGACAAGGCGGAAAAATTCACAACAAAAAAAAGAACAAGAGGCAGTACCAAAGGCTAGGGACCTAATCAATACAGACATTGGTAATATGTCAGATATAGAGTTCAGAATGACGATTCTCAAGGTTCTAGCCGGGCTTGAAAAAGGCATGGAAGATATTAAAGCAACCCTCTCGGGAGATATAAAAGCCCTTTCTGGAGAAATAAAAGAACTAAAATCTAACCAAGTTGAAATCAAAAAAGCTATTAATGAGGTACAATAAAAAATGGAGGCTCTCACTGCGAGGATAAATGAGGCAGAAGAAAGAATTAGCGATATAGAAGACCAAATGACAGAGAATAAAGAAGCTGAGCAAAAGAGGGACAAACAGCTACTGGACCACGAGGGGATAATTCGAGAGATAAGTGACACCATAAGATGAAACAACATTAGAATAATTGGGATTCCAGAAGAAGAGGAAACAGAGAGGGGAGCAGAAGGTATATTGGAGAGAATTATTGGAGAGAATTTCCCCAATATGGCAAAGGGAACAAGCATCAAAATCCAGGAGGTTCAGAGAACCCCCCTCAAGATCAATAAGAATAGGTCCACACCCCGTCACCTAATAGTAAAATTGACAAGTCTTAGTGACAAAGAAAAGATCCTGAAAGCAGCCCGGGAAAAGAAGTCTGTAACGTACAATGGTAAAAATATTAGATTGGCAGCAGACTTATCCACAGAGACCTGGCAGGCCAGAAAGAGCTGGCATGATATATTCAGAGTACTAAATGAGAAAAACATGCAGCCAAGAATACTATATCCAGCTAGGCTATCATTGAAAATAGAAGGAGAGATTAAAAGCTTCCAGGACAAACAAAAACTGAAAGAATTTGCAAATACCAAACCAGCTCTACAGGAAATATTGAAAGGGGTCCTCTAAGCAAAGAGAGACCCTAAAAGTAGTAGATCAGAAAGAAACAGAGACAATATACAATAACAGTCACCTTACAGGCAATACAATGGCACTAAATTCATATCTCTCAATACTTACCCTGAATGTTAATGGGCTAAATGCCCCAATCAAAAGACACTGGGTACCAGAATGGATAAAAAAACAAAATCCATCTATATGTTGCCTACAAGAAACTCATCTTAAACCCAAAGACACCTTCAGGTTTAAAATGAGGGGGTGGAAAAGAATTTACCATGCTAATGGACATCAAAAGAAAGCAGGAGTGGCAATCCTTATATCAGATCAATTAGATTTTAAGCCAAAGACTATAATAAGAGATGAGGAAGGACACTATATCATACTCAAAGGATCTGTCCAACAAGAAGATCTAACAATTTTAAATATCTATGCCCCTAATGTGGGAGCAGCCAACTATATAAACCAATTAATAACAAAACCAAAGAAACACATCGACAAGAATACAATAATAGTAGGGGATTTTAACACTCCCCTCACTGAAATGGACAGATCATCCAAGCAAAAGATCAACAAGGAAATCAAGGCCTTAAATGACACACTGGACCAGATGGACATCACAGATATATTCAGAACATTTCATCCCAAAGCAACAGAATACACATTCTTCTCTAGTGCACATGGAACATTCTCCAGAATAGATCACATTCTTGGTCCTAAATCAAGTCTCAACCGGTATCAAAAGATTGGGATCATTCCCTGCATATTTTCAGACCACAATGCTCTAAAGCTAGAACTCAATAACAAGAGGAAATTTGGAAAGAACCCAAATACATGGAGACTAAACAGCATCCTTCTAAAGAATGAATGGGTCAACCAGGAAATTAAAGAAGAATTGAAAAAATTTATGGAAACAAATGATAATGAAAACACAACGGTTCAGAATCTGTGGGACACAACGAAGGCAGTCCTGAGAGGAAAATATATAGCGGTACAAGCCTTTCTCAAGAAACAAGAAAGGTCTCAGGTACACAACCTAACCCTACACCTAAAGGAGCTGGAGAAAGAACAAGAAAGAAACCCTAAACCCAGCAGGAGAAGAGAAATCATAAAGATTAGAGCAGAAATCAATGAAATAGAAACCAAAAAAACAATAGAACAAATCAACGAAACTAGGAGCTGGTTCTTTGAAAGAAATAATAAGATTGATAAACCCCTGGCCAGACTTATCAAAAAGAAAAGAGAAAGGACCCAAATAAATAAAATCATGAATGAAAGAGGAGAGATCACAACGAACACCAAAGAAATACAGACAATTATAAGAACATACTATGAGCAACTCTACTCCAACAAATTTGACAATCTGGAAGAAATGGATGCATTCCTAGAGACATATAAACTACCACAACTGAACCAGGAAGAAATAGAAAGCCTGAGCAGACCCATAACCAGTAAGGAGATTGAAACAGTCATCAAAAATCTCCAAACAAACAAAAGCCCAGGGCCAGACGGCTTCCCGGGGGAATTCTACCAAACATTTAAAGAAGAACTAATTCCTATTCTCCTGAAACTGTTCCAAAAAATAGAAATAGAAGGAAAACTTCCAAACTCATTTTATGAGGCCAGCATCACCTTGATCCCAAAACCAGACAAGGATCCCAACAAAAAAGAGAACTACAGACCCATATCCTTGATGAACACAGATGCAAAAATTCTCGCCAAAATACTAGCCAATAGGATTCAACAGTACATTAAAAGGATTATTCACCACGACCAAGTGGGATTTATTCCAGGGCTGCAAGGTTGGTTCAACATCCGCAAATCAATCAATGTGATACAACACATTAATAAAAGAAAGAACAAGAATCATATGATACTCTCCATAGATGCTGAAAAAGCATTTGACAAAGTACAGCATCCCTTCCTGATCAAAACTCTTCAAAGTGTAGGGATAGACGGCACATACCTCAATATTATCAAAGCCATCTATGAAAAACCCACCGCAAATATCATTCTCAATGGAGAAAAACTGAAAGCTTTTCTGCTAAGGTCAGGAACACGGCAGGGATGTCCGTTATCACCACTGCTATTCAACATAGTCCTAGAAATCCTAGCCTCAGCAATCAGACAACAAAAGGAAATTAAAGGCATCCAAATCGGCAAAGAAGAAGTCAAACTATCACTCTTCGCAGATGATATGATACTCTATGTGGAAAACCCAAAAGACTCCACTCCAAAACTGCTAGAACTTGTACAGGAATTCAGTAAAGTGTCAGGATATAAAATCAATGCACAGAAATCAGTTGCATTTCTCTACACCAACAACAAGACAGAAGAAAGAGAAATTAAAGAGTCCATCCCATTTACAATTGCACCCAAAACTATAAGATACCTAGGAATAAACCTAACCAAAGAGACTAAGAATCTATACTCAGACAACTATAAAGTACTCATGAAAGAAATTGAGGAAGACACAAAGAAACGGAAAAATGTTCCATGCTCCTGGATTGGAAGAATAAATATTGTGAAAATGTCTATGCTACCTAAAGCAATCTACACATTTAATGCAATTCCTATCAAAGTACCATCCATTTTTTTCAAAGAAATGGAACAAATAATCCTAAAATTTATATGGAACCAGAAAAGACCTCGAATAGCCAAAGGAATATTGAAAAAGAAAGCCAAAGTTGGTGGCATCACAATTCCGGACTTCAAGCTCTATTACAAAGCTGTCATCATCAAGACAGCATGGTACTGGCACAAAAACAGACACATAGATCAATGGAACAGAATAGAGAGCCCAGAAATGGACCCTCAACTCTATGGTCAACTCATCTTCGACAAAGAAGGAAAGAATGTCCAATGGAACAAAGACAGCCTCTTCAATAAATGGTGTTGGGAAAATTGGACAGCCACATGCAGAAAAATGAAATTGGATCATTTCCTTACACCACACACGAAAATAGACTCAAAATGGATGAAGGATCTCAATGTGAGAAAGGAATCCATCAAAATCCTCGAGGAGAACACAGGCAGCAACCTCTTCGACGTCAGCCGCAGCAACACCTTCCTAGGAACATCACCAAAGGCAAGGGAAGCAAGGGCAAAAATGAACTTTTGGGATTTTATCAAGATCAAAAGCTTTTGCACGGCAAAGGAAACAGTTAACAAAACCAAAAGACAACTGACAGAATGGGAGAAGATATTTGCAAATGACATATCAGATAAAGGGCTAGTGTCCAAAATCTATAAAGAACTTAACAAACTCAACACCCAAAGAACAAATAATCCAATCAAGAAATGGGCAGAGGACATGAACAGACATTTCTACAAAGAAGACATCCAGATGGCCAACAGACACATGAAAAAGTGCTCCATATCACTCGGCATCAGGGAAATACAAATCAAAACCACCATGAGATATCACCTCACACCAGTCAGAATGGCTAAAATTAACAAGTCAGGAAATGACAGATGCTGGCGAGGATGCGGAGAAAGGGGAACCCTCCTACACTGTTGGTGGGAATGCAAGCTGGTGCAACCACTCTGGAAAACAGCATGGAGGTTCCTCAAAATGTTGAAAATAGAACTACCCTATGACCCAGCAATTGCACTGCTGGGTATTTACCCTAAAGATACAAACGTAGTGATCCGAAGGGGCACGTGCACCCGAATGTTTATAGCAGCAATGTCTACAATAGCCAAACTATGGAAAGAACCTAGATGTCCATCTACAGACGAATGGATAAAGAAGATGTGGTATATATACACAATGGAATACTATGCAGCCATCAAAAGAAATGAAATCTTGCCATTTGCGACGACGTGGATGGAACTAGAGGGTATCATGCTTAGCGAAATAAGTCAATCAGAGAAAGACAACTATCATATGATCTCCCTGATATGAGGGAGAGGAGATGCAACATGGGGGGTTGAGGGGGTAGGAGAAGAGTAAATGAAACAAGATGGGATTGGGAGGGAGACAAACCATAAGTGACTCTTAATCTCACAAAACAAACTGAGGGTTGATGGGGGGAGGGGGTTGGGAGAGGGGGGTGGGGTTATGGATATTGGGGAGGGTATGTGCTATGGTGAGTGCTGTGAAGTGTGTAAACCTGGCGATTCGCAGACCTGTACCCCTGGGGATAAAAATATATGTTTATAAAGCTGTAAAAAAAAAAAAAAGAAAAAAAGAAAGGATGAATACCCAAGTTTTGTAGCAACATGGACGGGACTGGGAGAGATTATGCTGAGTGAAATAAGTCAAGCAGAGAGAGTCAATTATCATATGGTTTCACTTATTTGTGGAGCATAACAAATAGCATGGAGGACAAGGGGAGATGGAGTGGAGAAGGGAGTTGAGGGAAATTGGAAGGGAGGTGAACCATGAGAGAGTATGGACTCTGAAAAACGATCTGAGAATTTTGAAGGGGTTGGGGGTGGGAGGTTGGGGGCACCAGGTGGTGGGTATTGTAGAGGGCACGGATTGCATGGAGCACTGGGTGTGGTGCAAAAATAATGAATATTGTTATGCTGAAAAAATAAAAAAATTAAAAAAAAGAAAAAAAGAATGTTTACTCTTAAAGAAAAATCCAGAAAGACTAAAGAAAGGGGAGAAAAGGAAGGAAAGGAAGAAAGGGAAGCAGCAAGAAATAAGGAAGAAACCAAAGGAAGAATAAAATAAATTCTAACTTTTGAATTTGCCTAATCAGAGCATATTATTGTTAACTCCCAAATACAGGTAAGTGTGCTTTGATATCCAACACAATGGTGGCCCAAAAATAGAGGCACCAAATAAAACTTTTACTTTTTTCCCATTATTATTATTAGTTATTTGCCATGCACTGTTTTTTAATTGATTAAGATTTATGTTAAAAATGGTAATGTTTCCCAACCTCGTATTTTCCGATTAAAAATAAGTGTGCATATATCTGTGATATTCCTAAAATATGAATGTATCTATGCAAGATGAAAGAAAATCAGAAATGGTGGTATCCATCACAGTAATATAGAAATTTGTTTATTTATTTAAATGAATGTTTTAAAGAAACAGGATTTTAAGGGAATCTTGAAGAGTTTTAGGGAACTGCAGAATACTCTCAAAACTTAGTGGTATCAAATAATCATCAGACCAGCATTGTTTCAATCAATGCAGGTTTGAAAATCATGAATCTTGAGGAATTTATCAAATATAATCATGAAAAATTTTATTTATACTACATGGATATTCTCATTTAATAGGTTTAGAAAACTGACTAGCAGATAGACACAGGTGAAAATATCTAAAGGTTCCTGAATGATTGATAATTGATTATATTTATATCATCCCCACCAAATAATTCTTTTTTTTTTAAGATTTTATTTATTTATTTGACAGAGAGATCATAAGCAGGCAGAGAGGCAGGCAGAATGCTGAGCAGAGAACCCAATGTGGAGCTCGATCCCAGGACCCTTAGACCATGACCTGAGCCAAAAGCAGAGTCTTTAACCCACTGAGCCACCCAGGTGCCCCAATAAATGAATTCTTATTAGACAATGGGATCCATCTTCAGAAATTAACTACTCGCTGCCAGCCAGATGTCCTGTTGAGCCAAATATCAAAGTAATATTTTTAAATCTAGGTCCATGTTTGTAAGGTCATTAGCAGTAAATCATTACCTACATCTCTCATAACAAATCACCAAAATCAAATCATTTGGTCTAAGAGCATGGTCACCAAATTCTACCAAATTCTCCAGAGACTAGCCAACAACAGATACGAACCTGAGTTAATTTGGACCTATTTGGACCAGCACAGAGTACATTTGCACACAGAAGACACCTGCTCCGGGTATTCCATATGCCACACGATGCCCACCTCCTCCTCGGTGGCGGGATCAGAGAGTGGGCAGGTGGTGGTGGTGGTGGTGGTGGTCCCACCAAATAATTCTTTATGTTCTCCTGCATATACCTCTAGGGTTGGCAGGAAATTAAGTCATTTGAGTAACGCAAGTTTATAATATAACACAAAACAATTCCATGTGAGCATAAGCAAAATGAATGTGTATATTATATATATATATATAATATATATAATTATATATAATATATCTGTATATTTTATATATAATTATATATTTAATATATATTTTAATATATAATTAATATATTTATTATAATTATATACAATATATTTCAATATTTATAAAATATAACCAAATGTATATAAATGTGAAAGAAAATTATCTCCACCAATAAAATTGCAATATTAATCAGTCAAAGAGATACTCAAGGGGCGCCTGGGTGGCTCAGTGGGTTAAGCCGCTGCCTTCGGCTCAGGTCATGATCCCAGGTCCTGGGTTCGAGCCCCGCATCGGGCTTTCTGCTCAGCAGGGAGCCTGCTTCCTCCTCTCTCTCTGCCTGCCTCTCTGCCTACTTGTGATTTCTCTCTGTCAAATAAATAAATAAAATCTTTAAAAAAAAAAAAAAAAAGAGAGATACTCAATATCTATGTCATACTCACCTCTTTTCGAAAGTAAGTGTTGTTCACTTAGTCATTTCTGGTTCTCCAAGCAACTGTAAGCAGAGGAACTGAGTAATCAAAAATTATCATCTCAGCAACCTGAGGCCTCAATGTTAACCTCTGAGTTCCTCTCCTATCTAATGTTCTTTTCTGTTAGGTTGACATGAAAATCAGTGTGTGCCCTGTGTTGACCATTGGTCATACAGAGTGTTGTCAGAATAGTTTTCCCTGCCTGTTTTGAGCCCCATGGCTATGTTACCCTCTGTAGATGGGTTATACTTGATACGTAGTGCCTGCATTCTATTGGGCTACAGTGACTGGTTCCCATTCACATCCTTGGACCAGGAAGGTGTCTTCATTTGGCAAATACAACTCTTGGGGACTGAGCAATGTCCCTAATCCAAGCTGTGATACCAAGGCCCCTGCCAGCCTGTCTCCCATAATTCTTTCGTGCCTCTCTGCTGGACATAAATGGTCAGGAGAAAGAAAGAACCTGAACAGCAAATTGGGGTGATGTACCAAATAAACATTATGGAGGCCTAGAAACTTCCAGTAAAGAATGAAGAATCTAAGCCAGCCAATCCAAGTTTATTTATATCTCAGCTAGCTTCACTGGAAGTGAAATATCCACTAATGTAGGCAGAATATCATTTAGTGTAATTCTTGTAGCAAGGAGATCCAAATCAGTTTTAGAGAATGTGTGACCAGAGGTAGGGAGTGGGATAAGTAAGTGGCCAGGCGTCTTAGGAAATTAGAAGAAACAGTCTGGGTGAGGGTCTAAACCCAAGTAGAGACTTTTTCAGAAAGAATCAAGAACAAGAAACTTGGGCATAAAGTTATTCAACCTGACTTGCATTAACAAAGGCACTTTGGCTTAAATCTCCCATGCACATTAGGAATAGAAGCAACAATGTACAGATCTCAACAGTGAAAAAGGTACTTTTAATATACTTCAGATATGGTTCTCCCAACTGATAATTGCATTTCTGGGTTAGTATTTCTACAGTCTGATATTTCCAAGACTTCCAAGCATATAGATACCAATGAATATTAAAGATTATATGTCCCGTATGAGTGTGGAGTAGGTGAAGAGTACTGGTGAATGGAACTCTTGCCTGAAAAGGCAGAACTCAAGCTGATACTTGAAGGAAAAATAGGAAAGTGAGGTTGAGTGATTGGGCAGGGTACTCCACACAGGAGGCAGATAATAACCAAAGCCCAAAGATAGGAGAAATCTGTCCTCTAATTTCTGGGACACATGAAGAAGACCACTTGGTCTATATGGTCTATGGTCATATATATTTATATGAAGCTTATTTACATTTAGATAACATAACCCTGATGAATAAGCATTAATTAGTACATAATTTGGGAAATTCTAATGAAAAGGTGATGAACTAATTTTATTACATTTAACTATAGCCAATCTACCATACACCATTAAAATGCAGTAAAAAACTGAGAACTTTTAAAGTTTGTAGATAATAGGCCAAAACACATTTGTTTTGGTTGAATTATAAAGCTCAAAACTCAATTCTTCACTTGAAGAATTTCAGGTAAATTTATTTATGAAGATAGTGTTGAAAAGTGGCAGAAGACAATAATATTCCACTAAATTGGAAAAATTGAAAAAGAAAAAATCTTACTGGTATGCTCATCCCTAGGGCATATAAAGTAGCAATAACATCATATTTGGTCCCATTGTCTCATAGCCTAAACTAAAAATAAAGTCATCATTTTTTATTTTCTCAAAAATAGAAATCTTTCATAAGAGACTGTAATTTCAAAGTTAAACTATTCTGACTTCATAATACAGTCAAACACCTTGAGGACATAAATGACACATAACTCTCATAACCTATAAAACATATAAAATATATTGCTCTCATAAAGATAAAGGTTACAGTTAATAGGTTGCCTTTAGTAACACTCTCAAAGGTTACTATAGCAATTCTATGTAAATCAGCATGGGTGGTCCCTCACAACTCTCAGATGGTTGAAATAAAAGAAGAATTAAACAAATGGAAAATCACTGATTCTCAGTAGTCAGTATTATTCCTTTGCCAGATAGTCACTAAATATCTGTAATGCAGCAGGATACTCCCCCATAGGGCGTGTTATGGATACTGGCATTGTTTTTCTCTCAGTGATGTGAAAAGCAGCTTTACCAAATTAAACTCAGAAAACTTGTTAATCGTTGGTGCCTGTCATCCAGCTCCCATAGAGAAAAAAGATATGACCAAACAATATGACATTAAAATTTTAACGACAAATGACAAATCCCAGAGTAGTACAATGAACATGGATTCTATAACCAGATGTATCTGGGTCTAAATCATGCCACAAATTGCTTCATAAGTGATCCTACACACATCATTCAAATTATCTAGACCTCAGTTTTCTACATTTTAGAATGTCAATAATAGCGTCTGCTTAGTAATTGTGAGGATTCCATATAATTAACATAAAATACCTAGGTTGGCATATTGGTTGGAATACAGTAGGATCACTACAAAGTCTAGTGAATACTATCATAATCCTAATAGATTTTTCAAGGAGAACATGTGTCTAGAAGCACCACTGCTTTAAAGAAAGAGTGGCAAAGTTATACAAGGTTTTATCCTGGGAACATAATTTGGTGAAGAGTAAAACATTGTCTCAGCCCAGCTGAAATCATCACATATTGCTAATTGCACAGTAAAGTTCTTCCTAACACTGAGTCTGTCTAAAAATTGTGTGTCTATCTGCAAGTATATAAAAATATTATATTATGTGTTTGTATCTGTGCAAATGCATAAATATACATAAAATATGTATATATTTACATTTGTGTATATGTACATGCCATTTATGTATGTTTGCATGTATATATGTATGTAAATGTATGTATGTGTATATATGTATATGTATGGGTTTGTTTGTACACAGGACAATGTTAAAAGCCTCTTTAAGAGCTCTCCAAGGTGCCAACCCCAAATTAACCCCATCCTTTACTTGTCACTCTTCTGTTAAAAGATGCCTACTCAAGTGGTAAGGGCATCCAACGCCAGCACTGTTCCACAGAGAAACTTCAGTGTCAGCACATATCTTCCCACAGACACAATGCCAAGATGTCAGAGAAAACTACTTGATAGTTTTGGAAGCGATGCACAAAGTCTTTTGCCAATAATGAACACATAAATTTTCCTATCACAATACCACAGATGAGCTAGTAATCATATAAAGAGGATTTCAGTTTTGATCCTAGAATGATAGGAAGTTGAATCTGTTATCAAATTAATAGACTGTTACTCAAGAAACCATTGGACCCCATTCAATAAGAAAGAGAAATGTCTTTCCTTTTTTCAGATTTACTTTTTATTAGTGATTAAATCGAAATGCTTTCATTCAATAAAAACTTTACTGAATCCCTAAGAATGAGCTCATCTTTACATGTATTATCAAATGGAAATTAATCTAAATGAAGTCCATCACAAAAAGTAGATCCAGAAATAAATGCAGAAATATAGTCTATATCATCCTAGCCTGGAATAGCAAACTAATTTGAACACTTTCATAAATCAGACATTACAGTCCAAAACATTGTTGTGAATGAAAATACAAATTCCGAAGGTACAAAAGACAGATGTTCTCCTTTGCATATCTTTCAGTTTAGAACATGCTTTTAGAGTGTCCTGCATAGGTCAAGACCTTACCAAATACTCGTGACTCATAGCAGTAGTAACAGAATATTAGTTACTTGTTGTTTTCTGACCACCTCATGTATCTTCTCTACATGATTCAACAACAGTGAAAGACAAGAATATTTTAACTGAAATTTATTTTGATTTTTTCCTTGACATTAGTTTTATCTTTATAAGAAATATTATTTCTAGATAGTTCTACTGTGTCTTTAAATGCTTATATCATTGTATTTAAAAGTGTCCAAAACTATCTGGACATCAATTTAAATGAGACATACTGAAGAAGGCTAAGGAAGATTTGCACATTGCTATTAAATCACAGGCTTGGAGGGTTTCCTTGAAGCTAGCATCATGTTTATTCTCCATTTTCTAAAATTGTAATTCTGCAATGAAACACCACGATGAAAGGCTTTAAAGCAGTACTGTGAATGGGTAGTTAGTCTATGTTAACTATTGAGTACTGCCATAAAATGCATTTTTTCCTGATGCAGCTGAACTGCATTTATTTTTTGAGAGAATCCAAGAGGTCAAATTCATTATTGTGAAATGGAATCCAAAATAGAAGCTCTATTATCAGAAGTCACTGCTTCAGTTATTCGTGGCATGGTTTAGATGGCTGCCTGCCCTCACAAATGAAGAAGTTAGAGAGTTATCTCTGTAACATGCTCAGTAAAATATACCCCATGGTATTTCAGAGTTACCAAATAGCAACTGACAAGGTCCACAGGAATACTAGAGTGAGAGTTTGCAAAGATTTTCAAAAGCATCCTCTGTTGATTCATGGGGATCTTTCCACCAACTAGGAAGAAAATTCTGAAGGCCATGACAAATTTTACTCAGATGCAGTTTAAACAGACAACAAATGTCATAAAAGGCTCCATATGGCAGCAATAGTACTAGGTTATACCATGATATACTCCCTAAGAAATCTGATTATTTCCAAAAGAAGCTGCTTTCTGGAGGCCTAGGCATAAGATCCAGTATGTTACATCTCTGAGTAAATATCCCCAAGTATAAGAGATGGTACAGGCCTCTATAGTGTCTTGATCACAGCAACATAATAAGCCCTTACAACCAATGTTAATGGGCAACCTATTACAGGAATTCTAAAAGCATACCTATCTCTGTGTTCAATATGGTAACATGCGATAAATAACTTTGGAACAATCAGAAAAATAGTCTAAATGTTCTAAACACTGAAAAGAAAATTAAAGTACTAATAGCTACTATTTTCAGAATGTTATCTGTTAAGCAGTTACATACATTCTTTCAAAAATGGTAACTTTTTTTTTCTTACATACTCCAGGTGAAAAAGCCGAGTCTAGGGTTGTTGAAAACCATGATTTGAAGCCAGATCTCTTATGCAAAACGTCTTTCCACTACACCATACAGTTGTTAGGAATGGGAGGGGAGGGAAGGAGGAAGGTAAAGAGGAAGAAGGTTGGAAGGAAGGAGGGAAAGAAGGAAGAAAGGAAGTAAAAAGAAAAAAGGGAAAAAGAATGAAATTTTAAAAAGAGAAACATGACTGCTACAAAGAAACTGTGTAGAAACTGCATTTGTGTTTTAAGCCAGTACAAAGACAACTTATATATATATATACTTCATAAGAGATAAAGACTAATTTTGGAAAAAAAATAAGGCAGCCAGAAAGCTAAACAGATATTTGGGTGATATTAAGTGCAAAGATACGATAATAATAAAAATATCATTTATTGAGTCCTATATACCATGCCCTGGGGAGCAGGGGGAGGGGACTGTATTGAAACTGCATTATCATGGTGGGCATGTATTGCACGGAGCACTGGGTGTGGTACATAAACAACGAATTCTGGAACACTGAAAAAAAATTAAATTTTTCAAAAACTGCATTATTCTATTTCATTTATAAAATAACTTTGTGGGCCAGGAACTATAAGTATGTCCATTTTATGGATGGAAAAAAAACCAAAAAACAAAAACAGAAACAAAGGCAGAGAAACCTTAAAAAACTTTGCAAAGTTTGCATATCTAGGTATTGGCAGATCCGGATTTGAAACCCAAAACAGCTCGACACAGAGACACTTCTCTATGTACACCAGTCTGGAAGTGTATCATTTACTCTATTCCTGTGATAGTCCCATTTTTTCAAGATTTAAAATATGTCGTTATATATAAGGAGGTACTAAATAGCATTCAAAGCAATGACCCTGACCATCTTTCCCCACAATAATCATTGTCTTGCTTTTCATTCTATCAACAGAGAGTGCCCTTGCTTTATTATCCAGTTATATATCAGATGAACAACATTATAAGCATGCAGGAGATAGAAGTAATATTTTTCTGAAGTTCTACTGTACCTATTTTTTCTCTTAGCACGAGTAACAATAGTAACATTTCCATAGTGCTTAGGAGCTTCCAAAGCATTCCCCAATATTCAGCCTATCTTGCTCTTCACATTACACTATTAGTATTAGACCATTTCACAAATTTAGGAATTTGAGCTTAGAGCAGATAAGTGTCTTACTCAATATTACACACTAAGAGTTGAAAACAGATTTTCAAACTCAGATCTCTTACCTTAAAACCCTTTCCAACAATTTATCATTTTTAAACTATAATGTATACCCTTTTATAAAGAGTAGACTCTTCACAATGTGTTTAATTAAATCAATTTTAGAAAACAATGTCTTTTTTTTTTTTTTCCCTGATAGGCCTCCAGCTGATTCACTGCCCAAGAAATTACCTATCAATACAGGAAGATATTTAAGTCTTTCATGATACTGATATGCAAGCATGGAAATAACCACTTGCTGTTTTGCTTGGGGAAAATTAAAGTATACAGTCCTATTTTTAAAAAAAGAATGCTGATTTCATGGTTTTATTATTAACCTTAGGAAGAAAGATCTAAATAAAAATACAGTGTGGGGGCTGGCAAAAGCTTTCTCCCTCTTATAGTCTTTGTTTAAATTCAAAGCTAGTTTACCGTTCGCATGTGGGACTGTTAATACAAGAGCCCCATTTTCATTCAACAAATTAGCTACAGTACAATGTATCACAAACAATGTTTCTGCAACATTCTCTGAAGTGAAGTCATTCACAAACTGCGTGGTTCAAAACATGACAAAATGCTGACCATTCTTATCTGTCTTACATACACAAGTGTGCTACCCTCACAAGCCAGGAGCTGCAGTGGAGAGCTTGGGTATCCCTAATTACCAGAATTTTTTTCTTTTCTTCCAAGAAATTTAGGTCAAACTTTGAAGCAGAACTGTTAGCAGCTAGACAATAGCTTCCATTTTCCTGCACAGTTTGAAAATGGTACACTAAGTAAACCAAGGTGTCCTCCTAGTAGAAGAAATGCAGCTGAGAACCTGCTCCTCTAGTAAGATCAGTGGCCTGGTAACCTCTGACTTCACTTTGGGATTAGGCAAGACTTTGTGAAAATTGCAAAACTCTCCTCCTCTTTTCCTCCTATGGACACTTCTTGTGAAGAGAGAGTGAGACGCTACTATTGAAAAGTGCTTTGAAAGTGTGTTTAGAGCATACCACTGAACAACTTCAAAGAGAAACTAACTCTATTTAAATTTTAAAAGCAGCAACTTGTTTAACTGAGGCAATTCCATGAACAGAGAAAAAAACTGTCCTCTTCCCTTTAGTAAGACTTGGAACATATGATAGATCTCTTTAATGCAAATCTTATTTGGCATAATAATCAGGCTATTGCCATAACCTATAAACCTCATTTATATTCTAGCAGCCCTTTTCATTTTTTGTTCCCTTGAGGTGTTTTTTTTTCTTTATTCTCAGAATTATAATTGTATTATCTTTTATTATTATTAAGGAACCGAGAAGATTGAAATCTTAATTATCCCCCCAATATTTAACATGATAGTTAATTATTATGATACCAATTGAAAGTTAATATCTGGATATTCCCCAAAGGAGAGATTTCATATAATAGTATTTTATGCAATTACCACAACCTTATCTGACCACAAGAACCAGCGTCCCATCACAGATGTTCATTATAAAGAGAAGCTAGTACCATTTTTTTGACTGCTCAATAACTGAATCCACTTCCAATGCTTGCAAAACCCCCACCTTATGAATATTCTTAGACCACAGGACCTGAAAATGCTCTGTAACTCCCATGTCTGTAACTCTCGTGCATGTAGTTAGTAAGCACATGTTCTAGGCTCACCAATCAAGTGTACTCATCCAAACTTGGAAGCAAGAGAGTGAAACAAAGGGATGGTGGAATACCTCGA
Source organism: Lutra lutra (assembly GCF_902655055.1). NCBI lineage: Eukaryota > Metazoa > Chordata > Mammalia > Carnivora > Mustelidae > Lutra > Lutra lutra. The sequence continues at coordinate 29,001,992 of NC_062281.1, forward strand.
GGTAGTGATATTACCTGGGGTCCAGAGCTAGTGGTGTTAATACAGAGGCTTCCTTGACTAATATTGATGGCAGCAGAGCAACTAACCTGTACCATTTCTGGGGCATACTTTTTTCTAGTTGCACTGTTGTTCAATTATCTATCCTTCCAATTGACTATATAAGTACCAATACTGTCTCAATAAAATTTGTTTCTGCTTAAATCATCCACAGCTTTTTTTTTTAGTTTGTTTTTGTTTAAAAAACAAACCTGAAAAACCCTCCTGGATTCAGCAAGATTTTTTGCTTCTCTTTTAGAAGCTCTGTCTGTGTACTTATACCCATTTTGTGAGCTTTTGATTTCTAGGGACCTATAACACTATGAACTAGGCAATAAAAGTGGATTACCAACCAGTATGACACCTCATATATATTGAACATTGAGCATATAAAAATCAAAGAAGTCTCATTAATTATAGATACCAAATATCATATATAAAAAAGATTAAAAAAAGAAAGTCATTATCTTGTAGTACTAATCGCTAACAAGTTTAATCAAAAGTTAAACACAAAATGCCCTGTGACACTCTTTTCCTTAAATGAAACAGGTTTCCAGAACTTAGCCAAAGATTTGACTCTACAGCTTATCTTATTTCTGATTAAATACTCCATCTTTTAGAAGATATTAACCCTTATACTTTTTAAAAATTAAAATAAAGTAGAAAAATACTGGAGGAAAAGATTATTATGGCTTAGGTTACAAAGAATCTCTTTGGGGGAAAATATACTTTCAATTTCATGAAAGTAATTTTTAACTTTTTTTTAAAAGATTTTATTTATTTGTTTGTTTATTTAGCGTGAGCAAGACTGAGGGGAGAGGTAAAGGGAGAGAATCTCAAGCAGACTCCGTGCTGTGTATAGAGCCAATGCAGGGCTTTATCTCACAATCCCACAATCATGACCTGAGCTAAAACCAAGAGTCAGACATTTAACTGACTGAGCCACCCAGGCACCCTGAGAGTAATTTTGAAGCTGAATATTAGTTAAATAGGATGAATATTACTAAGTAATAACCTGTGACTATAAGAAGCATAGTATGGTTTAACAAAGGAGTGACAGTAGTTAAATACGTAATTTGAAAAAGAAATCCTAAAAAGTATCACTCAGTTCTTTGATGACTGAGAGAAAGACTGGCCCTCTAAAGTCCTTATGCTAAGTATGCTATTTCAAACTCACTGCGTATTTTCTAAACCTATTCACTTTAACCAAACCAACATAAGCCATGGAGATTTTTACATGGTCAAAATTATTTTTCTATACTCGGTTTCATTTCATATTGATATACAATGCTTACCTCATACCAAGAAATTGCATCTTTTTAGATGTGAATACATAATTCCCTTAGTTTCCTATGTTTTTTAGCCTTATCTGTGTCTTACTACTATGATGTTATGGTAATTTTCTTTAAAAAAGCATTTTTTTTTCATGAAATCACCTTCAACATTCTTCAGATTTGCATTATGGCTAATACATTTAAAATTATAGACATCTTCAAAAATTTTAAGATGATCAATTGAATAAAATCATCACTATCCTTTGAAAAGAAAAATGAATCCCTACAATGTGTTGACAGTATCCAGTGAAAGGCATTACTAGGAATTATTGATCAGTAATGTCCAAGTAAAAAAGTAAGAGGTTTCTTTTCCAAAAAAGTGGCCCAATTTATTTCAGATTTTTATTTTCTACTTTTCTTCTAGACGGCTTTATATGAATTCGAAGACTAATGCTATAAAAAACATTTCAGCAGGCAGTTTTCACCTACTGCTCTCATACTATATCTACCCAGGATCAGACATCAGTATTAAAAATTTAAAAATTAACACTCAAGGCAGTTCCAATTCACAAATATGTGGAAATCAGCTAATAAAATACTTGAAAAAATTGGTCTCTAGGGAACTCACTTAAAGCTCACTTCCTGGTACTGCATGTTTAAGTGGAAGAAAACGGGGGGCTTTAGCAGTGATCATAGCAAGAAGCTTCATCTTTTTTAACTGTCTTAGACAATGTTTCTTTATTGGAAGGGTGTGCGCCAGAGAATTCTAGGGACTACTCCTCTCATGCTCCTGGACAGACACTCATGGGGGTGGGGAGGTTTGGATTCTCATCTCATTAGCTAAATTATCAATAAATATCAATGGCTCTTTTAATCATAGAAGAACCCAATTTTGTGACCATGAAACCTGGAAATCCAGGCTGGGAAAGAACTGAAGGGAGGCAGGGGGAGATACATGTTAAGGAGGAGACAAGGAAAGGTGGAGTTGGTAACCTCAGGCTACTCTCCTGGACATTTCCTCATTCTGTGCCTCTGAAGCTTACAATCTCAAAGGATAAATTTGGATTTAACTTTAGAAAGTGATAAGGAAAAACAGCTTGTACTCTCCAAATTAATTTCTATCTAGAATTTTTGATATGATAAATTTAAAGCAGTAAACCCCCGTTTGCATTGCCATCTGCAAATTAAATGATTTAGAAATACTACACTTTTCTTATATAATTGATATAATCCTTAAGATAGAATTCCTTGTCTGTGCCTCAAATCTCTTGCTAAACATCCCCCAGAAGAAACAGTCACATCTTTCGCTTAATCTCCCCAATTCTTAAAAAGGAAAAAAAGAAAAGTTTGAAATACAGTCTCATAGTAACACTTGACTGAGAAACATGCATACCGCGTCAGCAGGAACCATTCACGAGTTGTTTTGGTTACTTATATTTACTAAACATTTTTGTTAAGTGTTATTGGTTTAAGCTTACTTGAGATCAGTTCTTAAATGAAACACTTAAATTACAAAACGCGACAAAAATTATTTCTCTTTCAGAGAAGAAATACATCTTGGAAATATTGTTAGAGATTTTCAGTCTTAGGTCTTTGCACTAGATTCATTTATGTACATTTTTGCCAATTGATTTCAAGACTAGCACAGTGACAGCTTACAAAACCTCGTACATATATATCCATTTTTTTCTATGAGAAGAATGTGTTCCTGTTTTATAGCTATGATTCAATAATAAGGGCTATATAATTTGCCAAATCAAACCTCTTCTGGATCACAAAGGCTCTAGTTATTCCCTTAAAACCAAGTGTTTCATAGATGAACAGTGCTCTCCTGTGATCAAAGAAAGGAACTGCTTGCATCATAAAACAGGTAATTACTGCCTTTTTATTGCCAATGTGTCCCCTCCTGTTTTCCTACAGTTATTAGCAGGATTATCTTCTATACATATTATGCCCATTATCTCTCTGAGGAAGCCTTCCTTTTTCCCCTTCCAAAGTAAATATGCTACTATACTAATTATTTTACTCACATAATTATAATTGAAGTTCCTCTAACTCACTTTTACCCTTGTTCAAGTCATAGTAAAAACAATCGTTGTGAAAGGAAGAAATCTTTCTAGAACTGATTATACAAATGTTGGCAAATTGAAAGATACATTATTTGCAAAACTGTCCCATATAAACCAACATGTGCTTATAAAATAAGAACCTTGAATTCTGTGGTTTGTTCAGCCCTGCCTTTTATCAAAAAGTAACAAAGACTAATGCCATAGCTTCAGGAAAAGAGCTTCTGAGGATATTTGCCATTTTAAATACCCACAGTTTACAAAGCATCAAATAGCACTTATTCGCAAACAATTCCTATTTCTATTAAAAAAAATAGAGGTTTAGGCTTCCACCAATGCTATTTATATTCATGAGAGGAGTTTCCTGAGGTTTCTGTAAAACCACCATAATTTCCACTGACACATTTATCTAACAGTTGATGTCATTTTGGAGAGGAAAGGAGGGCAGCTAGGAAACTTATTCCCTGTGAGCACTGATCCAGAACACACTGCAAACAGGTCTGTCAGAGCAGCCTTCTTTGGGGAGAGTAAACCGAATTGCTACATAATCAGACTCTGCCACCTAGATTAATGTTTTACAGAAAAGGCTAAAATGCGTACCTCTCTTAGAATGGTGGACATGTATCTGTCACATAAAACATAGTGCAGGATTTCTGAGAAACTCTTTGATCATACCAAAATTGATATAAAGTTAGTTAAAGTATATGTGGATTACATATGGATAATACACACACACATATATATGTATAAATGATATAAACAGTCATTGTGGTGTATAGACCATCTGTGGATACATTTGGGTCCTTTTTCCTGCAGCTGGCCACAAAAACAGCTGGCAGACAGTAGAGCGACCACCTGCCACACATTCGCCAAAGTCACTAGTGATGGTGCAAACAGCAGTGAAACAGGGATGGATTTCCCAGAGAGCAAGTTAGACCTTGTGGGGAAAAAAAAAATCTCAGGGAGGCATACAAGAATTTGGCTTGTGTACTCGAGCGTAGATCATGTTTCTTGAGCAAGGAGAACACCAACATCCAGGGAAAGATCTTAACAGATGCACAAATGTTCATTAATTAACTCAATGCCCCATTGGAACAATTTGTTACCTAAGATTTTTAGGAAGACAAAGAGAATAAATTGTATTTGCTGGACATGAAATCACAAGGCAGTAAAATCTCAGGTGTCAGCAGGGAATGGTAAAATTTGTGGTGAGGTTATCAGAGGGGATGGGGAGTAGTACAGCCCAGAAAATAAGTCATCTTCTCACATTATTAATACTCTTTTCAAGTAATGAAAATAAAGCAAAACAAAACCTAGGAACTGCTTTCCACAAAAGAGAAATCACCTAAACAAAACCTGTATATGGTAGGTAACTGCACATCCTGTTTCTCCCTCCTGTTGGGAACTTGAAATCCACATCCCTACTATAACATACACCCAGTTCAAGTTGCCTGGTATTAACAGTTGACAAATGTAGCAACAAAGTGAATATTAACAATATGACTCCTTGGCAGCGTCTCTTGGTCCAGAGATGGGAACATGACAAAGGTCTAGCCAACAAAAACCCTCTTCTAAAATTTGGAACAGATGTGCCTGGTGGTTCAGCCGTTTAAGTATCTGACTCTTGGTTTTGGCTCAGGTCATGATCTTGGCGGTCACGAGATCAAGAGGTCATGAGATCAAGCCCCACGATGAGCTCCATGCTGAGTATGTAGCCACTGAAGATTCTCTCTACTCTCCCTCTGCCCCTCCCCACCTTGCTCCCCTAACACTCTCTCTCTAAAAAAATGTTTAAAAATTAAAAGACAAAATAAAGTAAAATTTGGAACTAAAACTGATAAAGAGAGAACATGGGAGCCTCAGAAACTCTTCAAAGATCAAAGGATCAAAGAAGTAGGCTAGCCACTCTGGAGAGAATGTGAGGAAATAATCAATGAGAAAAGACGGAAGCAGGTGTTCAAAATACGTTTAGGTGAAATACAGAGAAAGAAAATCTTCACTGCATTCAAATCATTAGTTTCAGTAGGTCTTGGTGTCCACCTTCCTTTGTGCTTTATGTTCTTACACACATCATGCTTCTTTTCATAAACGCCCCATTTTTGCATAAGATAGTAAAAATATGCTTCTTGTGTTTGCAACCAAAAGGTTTTAACTAATGTACTTGCTAAGAATTTCAACAATATGCTAGTTAACTGGGACCTATAGATTGTTCTGTCTATAACTACCTTATTATTAATGGCTTGATAACTATATAAAGAGCATTCCATTTACTAAGTAGAGCAATTATATTATTTTTATTGTCTTGTTTCTCAAAAAATAATCCCTTCAGGTACTATTGATGTGAAACATGTAATTTCCAATGACAGGTCAAGTTTCAAAGCCATGAATGAGTACGCTAGGGGGTGCCTGAGTCGCTCAGTCAGTTAGGTGTCTGCCTTTGGCTCAGGTCATGGTCTCTGGGTCCTGGGATCACCATGCATCAGGCTCTCTCCTCAGCAGGGAATCTGCTCCTCTCTCTCTCTCTCCCTCTGCCCCTCCCCACTGCTCATTCTCTCTCTCTTTCTCGCTTAAATAAATAATTTTTTTTTAAATGAGTATATTAAGTAACCAGTGAATCTGTGACAACTCGGTATTCAAAATCATTCACTCATATATATTACTTATATAAACTAAAACTTAATTTATTATTTCTAAGCATGACCTAGCAAATATTTATATATTTTAAGAACTATTTAACTGCACTAATAGTCCTCAAACCTACAAAAGTCCCTCATCAGCCCTTGCTACCTTCCTCTTCTGCTAGAATCACCTCAGAGTTTAACCAAGGACAAGTTTGTTTTGGGATTTTATAGACTTTTTTCTCTTTTTACCCACACACGACACTTATATTGGTAGTGTAGGATCTAGAGGACAATACTACACATTAAGGAATAGGAAAATCAAGTGAGAGAGCGTGCGCACACACCTATGAGTGGGTGTATATGTTTTTGTGAATGTAGTACTGCACACCCAAGTTGAATAGTTGTACTTCTCAAGCTGTAGTAACAGCTGCAATCTTATATTTCACTGATTAAAAGCCTAATATTATCTCCTAGGATAGGAAAATTAGCAGGCTAATAACAAGGCTATAATGACAATAAAATCTTGACAATGGGCTCTTTGAGGGAAAGAATAACTTGTCTTAGGCATCTTCAGAGGAGATAGTGAGATGCCACAGCAAACTGGAAAGATAATAGGATTAAGAAGAAAATAAGAGCTGAATTTAATCCAGATTCTGTTTCTAAATATCTGCGTGAACTTTGACTCACTAACCTTATCTGAGCCTTGGTTTTTATACCTATAAAATGGATGAAATAAAACTTGCCATTTAGAACTATTTTAAGGATTAAATTTATTCTTTTATCCATTTAGCAACTGTTTAGGAAATCTCTTTTCCCTGTCAGACATATATGTGTCTTATGAATGAATGGTGGAAGGAAAGAGAGAAGGAAAGAAGGAGAGAAAAGGAGGGAAGGAGGGAGGAAGGGAGGGAGGCAGGAATGAAGGAAGGGAAGAAAGGAGGGAGGAGGGAAGGAGGGAGGCAGGAAGGAAGGGAGGGAGGGAGGAGAAAAGGAACCAAATTACTTTTTATTCTGGATTTCATGTTAGATTTATATTAAACAAAAATCATTACCTGCTTAAAACCTGGCTCTAAAGATAATTTGGTAAAACAAGGAAAACTATAGACAACAGCAGTCTAATTCGTCATGTGAAAATGTTTTAAAGCCATTGTTTCATATCAAAGTAAAAAAGAAAATGAGAGTACTGTGTATACTGTCTTATTTGTCATTAAAGTAGGAACTTAGAGATGCTCAACTCAAACACTCAGACAAAAAGGTAAAGAGTAAGGGGTTGTAATTAACTTGAATTAGCAGGATGATTACCTCTCTGTGCCACATTTCTTTGCTTCGAGAGCCCTTGTCAGCAAAAATGTTTGTGATTCTTTCTATTATAAAAGTCATTTTTAAAATTCTCATCTTTACTCCAGAAGGGAGTAAGACAAGAAGAAGAACTTAAACATTTCAGTTGTTCAAGATGAGTAAGTTCTAGAGATCTGCTATACAACACGGTACCTCTGCTGTAGCAATACAATATTGGATATTTTAAAATGTGTTAAGAGGATAGATCTCAAGTGTTCTTACTACAAAATACACACACACAAGAACACAGGAAATTTTAGAGGCGATAGATATGTTCAGCAACTTGATTATCGTGATGATATCACAGGTGTATGCATATGTCCAAACTCATCTCAATGTCTACCTTGAATGTCTGCAGTATTTTTATACCAATTATACTTTCATTAGGCTTAAAATAACAAAAGAATTGAAAGAGAAAAAAGAGATTAACAATGTGTTTATATAAGTCCCTCTTCTGGGACGTCTGGGTGGCTCAGTTGGTTAAGCAGCTGCCTTCAGCTCAGGTCATGATCCCAGCGTCCTGGGATCGAGTCCCACATCGGGCTCCTTGCTCAGCGGGGAGCCTGCTTCTCCCTCTGCCTCTGCCTGCCATTCTGTCTGCCTGTGCTCGCTCGCTCTCCCTCTCTCTCTCTGACAAATAAATAAGTAAATAAAATCTTTAAAAAAAAAAAGATTAAAAAAAAAAAAGTCCCTCTTCTTACACACCCATACAGCTCAATAAATATTTGTAGAATAGGATGGGGGCATTGTGGAAAGGACTAAGAACACAGAACTGAAGAAGCCACGGTCTCTAGACAGTTGCTCAGGCGTGTCCTAGAGAGAGATGGAGCAATAAGGTGGCTGGGTGGCTCAGTCTGTTAAGCATCCGACTCTAGATTTCAGGGTTGCAGGATCAAGCCCTGGGTTGGGCTTTCTGCTTGGCACACAGTCTGCTTGCCTCCCCCTCTCTGCTCCTCCCTCTGCTCATGCTCTAAATAAATAAACAAACAAATAAAATCTTTTTAAAAAATAAGCAACTAATCTGATGACCCCCTAATGCTCAATTCAAATGAACAAAATCCAACAGACCCACACAGATGGCAATGATTAATGAGGTTTGCAAGGAAGGACGCATGGAAAGCCTCACAAACTCGATTCACGCTGCTCCTTGAAGGGTGAGGAGAAAATGTACACCCCGATTTTGTGTTGAGATTAGAATTTGAGACTTGGGGTGCCTGGGCGGCTCAGTCCTTAAGCATCTGCCTTCGGCTCGGTCATGATCCCAGAGTTCTGGGATCGAGCCCCGCATTGGGCTCCTTGCTCAGCGGGAAGCCTGCTTCTCCCTCTTCCTCCCCCCCTGCTTGTGTTCCCTCTCTCACTGTATCTCTCTCTGTCAAATAAATAAATAAAATCTTAAAAAAAAAAAGAAGAAAGAAAACAATTAGAAAAATAATGAGGTCTGCAGAGAATATTCATGTCATGCCAATGGCTGAAGCGAAGTAGAACCAAAGTCTCTTGATCCCCAGTTTCTTGTTCCTTCTATCTTGCTTTCCTCAAAATCTCAAAGAGAAAGAGTGCAGAAAATAGGAAAACAGATAGAAGAGTCAACATTGGTAAGTGGCTCTTGGTCTCTGTATTAGAAATAAATCTAAAGCTGTTTTTGGAAGAAGAACATTCGGACATCTTTGGTGCACCAGGCTTCACATACGTTACCTTATATTAATCTGCAGACTCTAGTGACCGAAAAAGTCACCATGTGAGGGCATTGTTACCGCTGTTGGTTGTCATCATCAGATTTAAAATAACCTATGACTTTTGTCATTTCTACTATCACAAAATAAGTTTTATATTCCTAGATTTCAGTAATAATCACTTACCCTTCTATTTTCTGCAATATCAAATAGAGACATAAATAACCAACTGAAGAGGGGAAAAATTACTAATTCAGTAAAATAAAGGTCCTGACAGTCCAAGAGAAAACTAATGTGTCAGACATTTTTTCACAGTCCTGAACATTTCCACCATATTAACATCTACGCACGAAATAGGAAAAATGTAAACGTTTTCCATTTAAAATTAGTTTCCCAAGCTTTATAACAAATGACTACCAACACATATGAAACATCTGAATTGTTACAATATTCTTATTTCTCAGATCAACAAATTAAGGCATAGAGAGCTTTAGTGGACAAATAAAAATTTGAAAAAGACAGAAAGCTTTAGTAGGCCAAAGGAGTCACACACCATTTCTTTATAATCTATTTACTTTTCTGCTGGTTTGATTTCCCTTTCAATTACGTTTGAGATGTGGCTGCCTCAACAAATCAAGGTTTCTTGATCAAGTGTTGTAAATAAATAAACACTTTTACTCTCTTCCTCTTTGGCTAAGGAGATACACAGGGATATTTCCTTTCACATAGCTGCTGAATTAGATTTATGTCCTTCCTGTATTTTGTCTTTTGGCTTCTGAAATGCACTGTTCATATGTTTCAGTGCTCTCTGGGTGGAATCTGATGTAATTTCTGGCAGATGCTTTCAGAAGGTTCCAGGCTGTTGGATTCTGGCACTAGGGGCTTAGGAGGAAGTCAAGCAGATCTTTCATAATAAGGGATTGTTGAAAGGTGCTTTATACACTTCACAACAGCTATGAAGCTATTCTGTGGCACAGCCCTCTTAGCCTTGGTGTCTCAACAGTTCTCTCATCTACAACTGAGTCTCCTAGTAGACCTTCTAATCCCTAGAGTATGCTAAAATCCTAGTAACCCAGTAATTACTGGTAGCCTGACGGCTAATCAAGCATGGGAGCCACTGAGTCACGTAAGCACGCATCAAGACCATGGAAAGAATTTTGAAAAGAATGGTCACAACTCTTTTAAGATGTTTTTCCAAAAATATTTTACATACTGAATATATTTGGAGTGCCGTGGGTTATACAGTATTTTGGCCTCACTTTAAATTTTATTTGAGATGCTTTGGCTAAATCCTTTCCATCCCTTCTATTTTCAAGCTAGTGAAATGTATTGTCCTTTGGAGAGTCTCTCCATGAAAATTATGTGGAAAGTATGAGATACATAGCGGTTACATTTTTTTCTAGGTTTAGGAAAAGTCACTTGGAAAACTGATCGTTGTTATTTAACCTTCAAAGATAATTAACAAGTCGATATCTGGTACAGACCGCAGAGCCTCAAAAGAACATTACATAGTAACAAAATGTTACTGTTATCACTTACTACACCAAAAAAGCAAAGACAGCAGGATACATTGTTCCTGAAGGTTCTCAGAATCTTTTCAGACACTTGATCTTAATCATGTTTTTTAACTTTAGTTTCTGGAGAGACAAATTGTCCCAAATCTCCTTTTAATAAGAATGACCTTGTTCATTAGCTTGGGGCTGAGTCGTAAGTGAATGAGAAAAATATATTATGGTCCTTGCATTTGCTCCCAAAGGACCAGTTTAGATTCTATTGTAAAGCTGCTCATTTTAAAAATATTTGGAGTTTATTTTATATGCTCAAGTATTTTATTCAAAGATAGAGAGCATAGAAATAAGCTAACTGAAATAATGTTATAGTAATTCAGATTTAAGTGTAAGCCCCCAGAGAAATCTGGAGTGTGTGTGTGTGTGTGTGTGTGTGTGTGTGTGTGTGTGTGTATGTGTGTTTTCAATTGACAACATTCATCAATAAGTTGAAGCCATTTGCCCAGAACTCTGAAGCACTAATCCTCTCTCTCATGCAGTATTAAGTTACTCTTTAGAAAATCAGAAAAACTATATATTATTAAACTTGACCAGACTTACGAATTCTAACAGGCATGCCAATATAGCCTAATTGTCCTGGCCACTAGCCAGGGAGTAAATTCACACAATTTAAGGTGGAATTCTTCATATTTTTAACAGCTTTATTGGAAGACACTTTACATATCATGAAATTCATCCATTTTAAATTTACAAATCAGTAACTTTGACCAACTTTACTGAGTAGTGCAACCATCATCATAAATCAGTTTCAGAATGTTTTCATTTCCCATGAGATCTCCCAGGTCCTCTTACCGTTAAGCCTCATTCCACCTCCAGTGCCAGGAAACCGCTCATCTACTTTCCTATGCTTTAAATTTGCCCTTCAGAACATTGTATATCGATAGAATCATCCAAACATGGTCTCTTGCGTCCAGATTGTTTCACTTAGCATAATGTTTTTAAGGTTGATCAGTGATGTAGCATGTGTCATGAGTTAATTCTTTTTTCATTGTTGAATCGTATTCTGTTATATCAAGACCACATTTTGCCTATCTATTCAGCAGTTGATCAATATTTAAGTTGATTTTTTTTTTAATTTTGAGTAAAGCTGCTTTGAACACTTACGTGCTTGTCTTTGTATGCAAATGTGTTTTCATTTCCCTTGAGTAAATACATTCTAGAGGGACTACACAGACCACTGTATGAGGATTCCTATTTCTTCACATCTTTAGCAACATCATTATTAATTACGGGCATTCTATTAGGTATTAAATAGTATTTCATTATGGTTTTAATTTGCGATTTTTTTTTAAGATTTTATTTATTTATTTATTTGACAGACAGAGATCACAAGTAGGCAGAGAGGCAGACAGATAGAGAGAGAGGGGGAAGCAGGCTCCCTGCAGAGCACAGAGCCCGATGTGGGGCTCGATCCCAGGACCCTGGGATCATGACCTGAGCCGAAGGCAGAGGCTTTAACCCACTGAGCCACCCAGGCGCCCCTAATTTGCGATTTTTAATGACTAATGATGTAGAGCATCTTTGCAATTGGTCACTAGCCATTCATATAGCCCCATTACTGACATATCTGTTCATATCAAACAAGCCCTTTATCATATAAGTGTTTTACAAATATTTTCTCCTAGAATGTTCCTTATCTTTTAATTTTTAATGGTGTCTTTTGAAGAACATTTTTTTTTTAAATTATGATGGGGTCTAATTTATCTTTTAAAAATACACTTGCTTTAACTATAGTATCCCCAAAAAACCTGCTGATCCCAAAGTCTTGAAGACTTTCTACTATGGTTTCTTGTTTTAGATCTTACACTTCAGTTTATGATAAAATTTTTAGTTAATTTTTGTGTATGGTGTAAAATGACAGCATAAATTCATTTATCTGCATGTAGATATTCAGTTAAGTCTTGTACCATTTGTTGAATGGTCTATCCTTTCCCCCAGTAAATTTCTTTGGCACCTTTAAAAAAATTTCTGGGGTTCAAACTGTGATTCAAACACATGCAAGATTTTGCCTTGGGCATGTTATTTAACAATTCTATGTCTCCACGTCCTCAAGTATAAAATCTATAATGTAATATCACCTGTGTATACTCCTACTTTATGAACTTGTTAGAGTTAAATGAGTTAACAGATATTTATAGAAGTCTTAGAATAGAGCTTAGAATACACTAAACACTCAATAAATAGTTAAACATGAAAATCCTAAGGGATGGCGATCCAGTAACACAATGGAATATGACTCTAGAACTGATGGGGGTTAGGGGTGAGCTAAATGGTTGAAGGGGATCAAAGGTACAAACTTCCAGTTATAAAATAAATAATTCATGGGGATGTAATGTGCAGCATAGTGACTATAGTTAATAATAGTGAAGTGCATATTTGAAAGGTGCTAAAAGAGTAGATCTTAAAAGATCTCATCACAAGAAAAACATTTTTCTAACTATGTATAGTGACAGATGTTAACTAGACTTATCATGGTGATCATTTCACAATGTATACAAATATCAAATCATTTTGTTGTACACCTGAAATTAATATATGTTATTTGTTAATTATGCCTCAATTTTAAAAAAAGAAATGACAGAGAGTATGAGCTTCTAACACAACAGGTCGCATTAACCAGAGAATAACTGACTGATAAGACAGGGAGGCCAGGATAATAGGCAAGCAGTTACGTTTATTCTCTTCTCATGTTTTGAAATGGGTGAACTAACCTAATGTAATATTCCTGGCTTCTCTTTCCATGCCTATCCAGTCATTCTCCCTACGGAGAAGGAAGATCTTATCAATGGATTACTGATGGTAAAATATACTAGGCCTGCTCCACTGACTTTCTTTGTTTATTGTAGAACCAGCCACATAGGAAGAAGAATGCATCCTCTCCTCCTCCATCACAAACATAGACCTTCAAGGGTCTGCTGGCTTCCAACCCACCACTGAGTGAGTAGTTTTTAGACTTTAAACACAATATTCCAAAGTCCATTTGGCTATATACATAAACTTTATGTATATAGCCAAAGTTTATACATAAACTTTATGTATATAGCCTCTAAGCTTTTTTTTTTTTTTAAAGATTTTATTTATTTGACAGAGAGAGATCACAAGTAGACGGAGAGGCAGGCAGAGAGAGAGAGAGAGGGAAGCAGGCTTCTTGCCGAGCAGAGAGCCCGATGTGGGACTCGATCCCAGGACCCTGAGATCATGACCTGAGCCGAAGGCAGCGGCTTAACCCACTGAGCCACCCAGGCGCCCCAGCCTCTAAGCTTTTACCAAAAGTTAAAGTAACACTTTTGATCTCCAAATGTCAGACTCCCAGTTGATTCTAATCCATGGATAGATAGCCTCTCCAATGCCATCACAACACACAGCTTTTAGGGCTCAGGTTGATAGAACTCGTGTGAGAAACTGGATTATAGGCATGGAAAACGAAACCTCCATCGTCAATGCACAGGATTCAATGACATGGGGGAAAATAGCTTAAAAAAAAAAAAACTCACTTGAGGAGACCAGGAAACAGAAATATTTGTCCCCAAACTGAAAATATATATCTTAAAGCTTTTGGGATTAAAAAAAAAAAAAAAAGCACCCAAAATTTTGTGTAAATCCTGCTGATGAAAAAAACATTTTCTTCAGGGGCAGCTCAGTCTGTTGGCTCAGTCGGTTAAGTGTCTGCCTTCAGCTCATGTCTGATCCCGGGATCCTAGGATAGAGTCCTACATCTGGCTCCCTGATCAGCAGGGAGTCTGCTTCTCTCTCTCTCCCTCTGCCTCTCCCCCTGCTCATGCTCTCTCTCTCAAATAAATAAATAAATAAAATCTTAAATTTTTTTTTTCTTTTTCTTCTAGTTAACCTGACTTTAATTCCAGGGAAAGGTTGAGCAGCAATAAAAGGACTAGGTACACAGCATAAACATCCAACCAAAAGTGTAACACTGCTAGTTCTCAAGCTTCATAACATAATGAATCATGATGCTTATTAAAAATGCAAGTTTTCATGAGTTACATAAAGAAATTCTAATTTCAAAGGTCCAGGTAGAACTCGGGAATGTGCATTTTAAAAAACAATTGACTCAAGTGATCTACATACACTTTGATAAAAATTTGATAAATTTATGAAGTGCCACAGTTTCATGTGGCAAGGAGAATATTTGCCTCTGTTCTTTTTTTTTTTTTTTTTTTTGGCCAAATGACCAAATGATAAAAGAGTCCAACTTGAAACAGTTCTATGACACAACTGGGATGGTATACAAAAAATATTTAGCTTCCCAAAAATTGATAGGAAAATTGCACACAGAAAGTCTCAACATTTTCTTCTGAAAAAATGTCAATTTTCTCTTCAGTGTCCTAAAAAATTACAATATGTATGCCCCTTATCTACAGACAGCAACATCTATTAGACTAACTTAATCCCTTTGTCAACTCCTATTTTGCTAGTCCCATTTCTCAATCTGGGAGTTTTGGGGGAGAGTACTGAAATCCACCTATGTATAAGAACAAAAAAACTGAAAATGCTAGTTGTCTGATGGATTGTATAAGTCCACATATAAATTTCCTAAGTGAGAAAATGCTTCATAAATTCAATGTGTTGTAAAGATGAGTTCATCTTACTGGAAAATAATCTTGTTTAAAATTACAAAGTAAATGAACCTTTGCATGATAACTGAAATTAATAAAATAAAATGGTGAATTTGTCTGAAATGTTTTAAATAGGACTCTGATTTCTTTGACTTTTCACTTTTAACTATAGTATCTTTGGCTCACCCAGGGATTTACTATGTAAAAGTAACTTACTTCCAGAAACTTTCAAAAGCCTAATACACCGTTAAGTATTATCCCTGCCTATTGCCACATATACAGAAGATGCAGCTGGTTGCGACTGAATGAGTAGCAGTGAGTTAGGTAAGTCTTTGTTCAAATGTTCAGATACTTCAACCCTGCAAAGCTAATTTAGTGTTGCTATTTATACTCCAAAAAGACTTTATTCAAATACACGTAATATTGTATTGAAGGCATGTATTTAGATAAATCTTTTTTCATTCGACTATGAACTTCTTGAAAATAGGCTGTCTACATTGTTTTTCTCTAGAGAACCTGGAAGCTACACTGTAGCTAACTAAGCACCTGACCCGTGGACTTGGAACATCTTGATTTCAAATTCCGATTCTATCACTTATTAGCCGTATGATGAGGCATGATGCTTCATATTTTGAACCTGTACATTATCATCTCTAAGAAGGAGACAGTAAGACTGTTCTCATATAGTTTTATGAATCCTTAAATAAGATCACACGTACAAAGTTGTACCCTGTACATGGAAGTCTGCATAAATATAGCAGCATTGGTATCAGCAGCCTTTACTGACATAGAGTTTCCACACAAGAAAAAGGTGATGAATAAACTGGAAAAGGAACATGATTTTCATCCTTGTTTTATACTGGTATCATGACCAACATAAGTATGATGTTGCATTTAAAGAAACCATACTTAGATAAATACAGTTCCTTACATATTTTATGGTATCTTTGCACTGAAAATGAATTATGATGAAGTAGAAAATTCGTCAGTTGGGACCCCCAAACCCTGAATCCATGATAGTCACCTTTTGCTGCAATAGGCAGATTCAGGAAAGAGAAAGGGAAACAACACATATAAAATAACCATGACTCATTTGTCCTTTGACTCTAACTCCAGTGCCATCTCCCGGACAACTTGGTCAAATCACTGATGCCCAGAGGCTTTCTTTTACTCAGAGTTGACAAATCAAAGTGGCCTAGACAAAGGCAAGACTCAAAACCTTCTGAGTTTATAGAGAGTTCTAAGACAGAGAAGCAATTCAAAGAGGGAAAATGAATTCAAAAGAAAAGTTTCTAAAAAGCCCAGATGATACAGCATCGGAGCCATTAATCACGTTCCTCATCAAACTAAAAACTCTAAATCTTACTATTGGACCTAATTGCTTCCATTTTTGAGAGTCCTACTCTTCCTTGGTTTTAAATACCAGGGGAACTGCCTTCTGTACTCCCTAGAGGTTAGAGCACCAGGGAAGATAGAGAAATTCAAATTTCTAATGGGAAAATTTTATCAAAATTGACAGAAGTCTAACAAATACTAAGAAAAATGTGTTTCAGGGCCTTATGAAATAAAAAACATGAGAAAGGAATTTCAAATGTTTTTTAGGGAAAATAAATGAATAATAAAATACATGAATCAGATCATCTTGAGACTCCTTCTACCTTTAAAGTTAGCAACCCCTTGAAAATAATCAATAATCAATTAGCTTAACATTTTAATATGGATTTATCACTGAATAAAATTGATGCTCTCTGCTCACTTAAATCATTTTTTAAAATTAACTGAAATTTGGAATTCCTGAGTGATTCTTAACCATCACTACCTGATTTACCGCCTCTTTACATCTCATCAAAAAGCCATGGAAAAGAAAGTGTCCCACTGGAAAGAAGGAATATTAATCAACATATTGCCAGATCCTGGAGAGAACCGCATCTATAATATATGGATGAAGTTAGGCTAAAGTCATAACTATGCTTCATGCACAATTAGACCTTGAAACAAATAACCAAGGATGGGGAGAAAGTAAAAAGAGATTTCAAAGCATGTACTTTACACCTCCATCAAAAATCAAAGCCAGTATCTAAGAAACTAAAACAGTCACTTATAGAAAAGAAGGACATTTTCTAAAACTGTTAGGACCTACATGGAGGTTTCCTCATTTAAGTATGAAAATCCTCCTACCATAAAAAAACAAACAAATAACCAAAAAAAAGTGTAATAGAAAATGGTTCTCTCTGGAAAAACAATCTTACTCTTTGTCTCAAATCACAGTCTCAAAATTATATTTTTAATAATCAACTGATAAAATAGAGAAGACCATAAAGGTGATATAAACCTAATCTTAATTGAGGAACGAACATATAAGCTTAAAATAACAAAAGCCCTTTCAAAGAAAAAGGATGAAAATATTTATAATAAATATTGGATAAAGAATAACTTCACTATAAGTTGGTAAAATTGGTAAGAAAAACACTAAAATCCCCTAGTAAATAACAAGTATATGGAAGCAACTACACAGACACATAGAAATACACACACACAGAAATATACCTAGCTAATAAACAAATCAATGAGTACTTAAATCAATAAATTCATTGGTAATTCAAAATAAGTATGAAATGTCACACTGCCAATCAGTGCTGGGAAAGAGTATCATAACCTGGGTACTTTATTTTTACATACTACTGGTATCATAAATAAATATGTACCCTTTGACTAAATAATTCTACTTTAAGAAGTATGTATCCTAAAATGCAAACCAAATATTTCCATAAAAGTTCATTACAGTAATGAAAAACTTAAAAAAAATTAAGCAAGCAACATCAATAAATAGCAAAATAAGTTATTCTTTGTGGCTATAATAGCATTTATAATCATTAAATGTCATGTTTATGAAGTAATGAAGTAAGGTACTTTTGGTGCATTAACCAAAAGAAACACTAAGCTTAAATATACTGTTTATCTATGGAAAGAATATAAATGTTAAGAATTATTAGAAATACTCTATAATGGTAGGTGTGTTTCTATTCTCTGTTAAGTATTTTTCATTTATTTCTCTATGTTCTATATATGAAGATAGCCAATAACTGATTTTATTTATGTATTTACTTATATCTTATTTTTCATTTGTTTTAAAATAAAAATATTCATGGCATCCCATTCAAAAGCAGGGAAGTCTCCCTCCCAAAGCTTGACCTCCAGGTAATCAGATGCAGCCTGTGTTTTTACTTTATAATAAATCCTTTCAATAATCTCTGTATATAAAAAACACTCACTTTTTTCAACACACATGGTAGCATATTATACACACTGATCTGATATGTATAGAGTACTTGGCTTTATTTACTTAACCATATATTTTGGAACTCACTTACATATATACATAAGATATAATTATATAATAGAGCTGTCTGGATGTGTTCTGTTTTGTTTTTAACACTGCATGTTATCACATTGTAGATTGTGTCTAATCTTTTTTCAGTTGAGCTAAGTATGCAATTTCCCACATATGAATATATCTATAGGATATTTAAAGGAATAGAATAATTAAGTCAAAGTGCATATGCACTGTAATTTTAATAATAATTATCACAGTCTCTCTGAGACACTGAAACAATGTACATAACTACCATTAATGTATGAAAATTATTTTGTAACATTTTGGCCAATAATGCTTCTTATAAATTTTTTTATCTTTTCCAATTAGAAGAAAAATAATAAACTTGATTTAATTTGCATTTTTTTCTTGTTGTTATAAAAAGAAACAAAAACATTTTAATAGATTAACTTGACCATCATGTCTCTAAATGATTTCCTATGGAAATTATTATCATTGTTCAAACCCCTAAGTTTTTCCTTATATTTTGACTGTTTTGGCTTTTTCTTTGTAGAATGCTCACACACTCCAATAAATGTTCAACTAGAGCTCCCCTGTAAGCTTACTTTTCCTATCAAATGTACTCTTCAAGTGCATGATGCCAAACACGTTATTTTGGAAAAGGGTAGACGTTCCTGCAGTTATCACATTTTAACAGGTTTTTGTTTTATGCTAAAGATTTATCTAGCTCCAACTTGAAACCACACCCCCTCCTCCAATAGAATGATGTTAGAAAGAGGAAATAATCTTTCTCTTCCCTCACATTGAATTCTTTGCCTGTAGGAGTTATGCCCAAGGAGGAAAGCATGAACATTCTGACAAACACAAGCTTGAGCATTCTTAACTCAATTACTGACCCTAGGCTGGGCTGAACACTCTGAGGACTGATGTCATGATTAGCTTTGGGTGTCACATGAATAAATTGCAAGAGCTCCCTTGGGCAGACCAAAAGAGAAGCAGAGAATCTGTCTCATTGCTTCCTATATTCCATGAATGTTTTTTCCTCCTACCACATTATCAGCTAAGCAACAAAATGGGATGAACTTTTCAAAATAGTTGCTATTTCCTCAAAGGAAATGCCAGATTAAAATAACCCATGTGTTCGCCTTTAAGTGCTCCCTGAAATCAAATGCCACGTGATGCTTTGAAGCTGGAGACTGGGACACTTTCCGATTTGCATCTCAAATCTGAAGACAACCCATTAATAGGAAGGAGCTTAATTTGCGCATAACAAACCAAAGAGGAGATTCTAAATTAAAACCAAAAAATCATTCTGGTTCCATTATAAAGGTCAAAAAATTTAGCCTGACTCTAGATTAGTTTGTTTACATAAAGATAACTACTTTCTTTAATCAGTCTTTCCAAGAGAGTTAAGTATTTACTTCAATCTCTATCTCCCACAGAAAAGGAGACATGCAAATAAAAGGTTCTTTGGCAATGTGTTTTATTTTTGTTTTCCAAAAACATATGGTTGATGTTTCCTATTCCATTTTCAGTGTATCAAGTCATGTCTTTATCCTAGCTCTTCCCTTTATTTATCAAATCACAGCATTAAAGACACTGAAGAGTGTAATCTTCACTACTATAAATAACCTGGCTAATTCTCAGATTCTAAGAAAAAAAATTACTTACCAAGAACAAGGTGTTTCGAAGTCTTCTGTTTTCTTAAGAGTCTTGAGAAAATACCTGAAAATCCTACAAACCCATTCTGACAAGTCTTAGTTTTCCCTCAAAGTGAAAGAAAGCCTAGTTCCTGCCCTAAATTCTGGGAGGGTTCTGCACCTTGTCAACTTAATTTTCCTTGTATCAGTTTCAACTTTAGTGTCTGCTCTTAAGATAACTGCTACCAAAGAGCCCACCATGTCCTTGCTTGAGCCTGCTGTAACCAGCTCATTTCATCTACAATTCTCACATCCCACCTATCACTTCATTCACCCTTGAACCATTACCCTTACATGCTTCAATTTACAAAGAGAGTCATCCTTCTGCTATGATTTTTTTGAGACTGCCGTGTAAGGAAACTTAGAAATGATATGCTTTGCCCACCTAATCTTGCAAATGAGAAAACTTCAGCCCTAGAAGAAGTTATAAGAAAGCAATGAACATCTATATAGCCATTCTGTAGCCATTATCTGCCAGTTAGTGACCAACCTGGGTTAGAATCTACCCATATTTATGCTGGCTGTGAGCTCTTTTGCACCACACCCATGCCATGTCCTTACCGACTCTCCACCCCTCAACAAACTACCCCAAGATATTTTCTACTTTCCTTTTGAATGTGCAATTTATTCAAATCACATTGAAGAACACAAATGAGTTAGCCACAACCATTGATAACAGATAGTTCTATTCAAGAATAATTCAAGATAAGTAACTTAGAGAAGTAATTCTTTTTTTTTTTAAAGATTTTATTTATTTATTTGACAGAGAGATCACAAGTAGATGGAGAGGCAGGCAGAGAGAGAGAGAGAGAGAGAGGGAAGCAGGCTCCCTGCTGAGCAGAGAGCCCAACGCGGGACTCGATCCCAGGACCCTGAGATCATGACCTGAGCCGAAGGCAGCGGCTTAACCCACTGAGCCACCCAGGCGCCCCTAGAGAAGTAATTCTTATGGGAATTCAAAATAAGACACAGTATGACTCAGTTAGAAAGAATCCAGTAAGACTATGTCCACCAAATGCAGATTATTCTTGTTTCTTTACGACCAGACAAAATCTTTCTTCCAAGTTCCACACATAGTTATTTCGTTGACCAACTGTAGATTTCTACTTGAGTGTAACAACACCATCATCATAACAATAACAGCTATCAATCACATAATAATGCCATGTGTTTGCTAACTATGTTAACTATTTCTTACTTGAAATATTCCAAGTATCTCTCCCTCCATATTTGTACTCATTCAATATGCCCTCCACTCTAAGGCTACTCTCTTTTTTAAAATGCTACCACTACCACTTTAAGCATATTATTACCTCTAGCAGTGGTTTTAAATTTTATTGAGACATTTCCACTGAAGACTTAATTTCCTTACTGAGTAAGAATAAGACAGAAATTCCTGAGTATGCTACTGAAGGCCCTTAAGATTGGATACCGAGTTATGTCACTGCTTCTTCTCTAACTTCTCTACAAATCCTCCCTTCCTACAAAGTTATTCGTGCTTCTCCAAATGTCACAGGTAGCTTTGCCTCCATGTTTTTGAACATAACTGCTATTCTTCCTGGAATACCCTTCCCTTCATAATTTCCACCTGCCTCACAAGTAGCCAACATCTTTCCCCTTTCGAGGTTCATGTCCCCTTTGAAGACTTTCTGACCCATGGGTCAGAACTGAATCTATTTCACTAGATTCAAACTCTACAGATTTCAAGCATGTACTTGTATCACATTGCAATTACTTTGCATGTTTGCCTTTCCCTACTAGACTATAACCTCCTTAGGGCAATAGCTGTAATGTCCTTATCTTCCCATATTCAATGTCTATACAGTGATTGCTACTAAAAGAAATGAATGAATTAAAAACATTGACTTTGGATCCACAGAATTCATTCACTTGTTAATTAAAAAAGGGAGAGACTTGAAGTTAAGGACTCTCAGCTGACCTGGAAAGGGAGACAACATCTACCTAACAGTGGAGTTCTAGTAAAAGAGCTAAACACAAAATGAGTAACACTGGAAAGAAGGGAGAAAAATTCTGAAAAGTCTCCAGGACCAAATGGTTGGAAAGGGAAGCTAGCAAAGAGCAGGATTTAATCTGCAGGTCAGGCTACAGGACCCTGTAACACAGGCATCACCTCACAGAACACACTGATGTAGAACTTAAAAAAACCCAAGACCAACTATTGGGAGATGAAGACAATTTTCCATCAATATTTTACACTTCTGGGACACCCGGGTGGCTCAGTCAGTTAAGCATCTGCCTTCAGCTCAGCTCATGATCCCAGGGTCATGGGATCCAGTCCGACATTGGGCTTCTTGCTCGATGGGAAGCCTGCTTCTCCCTCTGCCTGCTTCTCCCACTGCTTGCCTGTGCTCTCTCTCTCCTCACTCTCTCTCTGACAAATAAATAAATAAAATCTTTAGGAAAAAATACATTTCTGCAGTTCCTGTCCTCTAAACAAAGGCACTTACAGTCAATTTAGGAATATTTGTTTATGGAGATATTCCAGGAAAATAAATCTTAGAGACATCTTTCTCCCCAGGGATGGTCCAAGTTAGTAAAGAGAAAAGACCTCTTCTGCTCATTCCCAGAGTAAATTTGATTATATTCCAAAGTAAAAACAAGGTTTCTCTCTTTCTGGAGAGGAAGATAGGCAGGTTTACCAAAATCTCATGTAAGATCGGAGTTGCTTTTTGGTTTTTGTCTTTTTAAATTTTTGTATAAATTTTAAAAAGTTCTTCCTCTATACTGCACTTTATATGAAGCTATCATAAGCTCTCACCAAATAACCCTATCTAAATTGAGAGTCAAAGAAACAATGCAAGACAACATTCTGGATGCTGCTTTTACTATCAGACCTTTGAATAATGAAGTACCTTCTTTTTCTCTGGCGCAAAGGCCTTTTTTAAAACTGTAGCCAACTAACTTGGTGTCTTGTAAGGAAGGCTAAGTCTCAGAACCTTCACAGTTCCTGTCATAACTCCAACTTATATTTTAATGTCTGTTTATTAATGGAGTGACATTACCCACCCTTAAGGAAAGAACGGAGGGCAGAACTACTGAAATGACAAATAGCGTTTCTATCTTTTCTTTATTCAGTGTTTTTTTTTTTTTTAAGATTATTATTTATTTATTTGTCAGAGAGAGAGAACGTGCACAGGCAGGGGGGAACAGCAGGTAGAAGGAGAAGCAGACTCCTTGTTGAGCAAGGAGCCCAATGCAAGGCTCAATCCTAGAACCCTGGGATTATGACCTGAGCTGAAGGCAGACGTTTAACCTTAAACAAGTGAGCCGTCTAGGCATCCCTTCTTTAATATTTTATGTGATGACCTAATGGTAGTTTCCTGAAATTAATGGAAGGCATTTCAATGTGGTTCTTCAAATAGAGGAAATTTATCATTTCTCAACATGAAATAGTGAGAATTTATTGATTTATATTTATTTATTTATTTTAGAAATTTTTACATGGCAGATGTTTATGCTAATGGAGGAAAATAGTAGAAAGCCAAACTAAACAAATAATGGCTCTGTCTCTGATACGTTAAATATTTGGGTTCCACTCAGTTGTAGTTCCAGAGTTTCTATGACAAGTTTTTCAAAAATGCATGAAGCTGTAGAAATTCTTCACATGTGAATATCAATGATATTATGGTGTATTCATTTGAAGAGTTAAGGATGTAGAAAGATACCATTATGACATTTTTTTTTTTTAGGGGGGAGTGGGAGGGGCAGAGGGAGAGGAAGAGAGAGAATCTTTTATTTTTTTGAAAGGATGAAGTGAAGTTCTCTTTATTCACAGATGACACAGTCTTATATATAGAAAATCCTAAAGTGTAGTACATGTGAAAAATTAGTAGAGGTAATAAATGAATTCAGTAAAGCTGAAGGATACAAAATCTTTGTTACTCATTATTTTAGTAATCTAAGACTTTTTCTAGTTGATTTTTGTCAATTTTGATCCTTTTTAAAAATCTTTTATTAACATATAATGCATTATTTGCTCCAGGGGTACAGGTCTGTGAATCATGAGGTTTACACAGTTCACAGCACATACCCTCCCAATGTCCATAACCCAACCACCCTCTCCTTAACCTCCCTCCCCACAGCAACCCTCAGTTTGTTTTGTGAGATTAAGAGTCTCTTATGGTTTGTCTGCCTCCCGATCCCATCTTGTTTCATTTTTTCCTTCCCTACCCCTCAAAGTTCCCACTCTGCCTCTCAAATTCCTCATATCAGGGAGATCATATGATAATTGTCTTTCTCTGATTGACTTATTTTGCTAAGCATAATGCCCTCTAGTTCCATCCATGTCTCCGCAAATGGCAAAATTTCATTTCTTTTGATGGCTGCATAGTATTCCTATATATATATATACATATATGTATATATATATATGCGCATATATATATGCATATATATATACACATACCACATCTTCTTTACCCATTCATCTGTTGATGGACATCTAGGTTCTTTCCATAGTTTGGCTACTGTGGACATTGCTGCCATAAACATTCAGGTGCACGTGCCCCTTCGGATCACTACATTTGTATCTTTAGGGTAAATACCCAGTAGTGCGATTGCTGGGT
The DNA here is from genome assembly GCF_902655055.1 of Lutra lutra. NCBI lineage: Eukaryota > Metazoa > Chordata > Mammalia > Carnivora > Mustelidae > Lutra > Lutra lutra. Next base: position 29,026,756 of record NC_062281.1, read on the forward strand.
CATAGGGTAGCTCTATTTTCAACTTTTTGAGGAACCTCCATGCTGTTTTCCAGAGTTGCTGCACCAGCTTGCATTCCCACCAAAAGTGCAGGAGGGTTCCCCTTTCTCTGCATCCTAAAGAGAGAGAATCTTAAGCAGCCTCCATGGCCAGCATGGAACACAACATGGGGTTTGGTCTAATAACCCCGAGGTCATGACCTGAGCCAAAATCAAGACCTGAACATTTAGTCTACTGAGCCACCCAGGTGCCCTAGAACATATTTTTAAATTATGTGATTATAAGATTTAGTTTTTTTTAAAAAATCCAAAATAGTGGACTTTTAAAAGAAACAAACAAAAAAGATTCATCCTTTTAATTTGAAGAAAATCAACTTCTATGCTGAAGTTGCAGAATTATGAAGTATAGATAGGATTAAAATAAGAAAAAAATGAATAAGAGTTCCAATTTTCCTAATATTTAGCTATTAAGTAGAAGAAAAGGCATTTTCACATCTATAAACATATTCTCCATGCACAAAATTGGGATAGTACTATACCATCTTATCTTCCTAAGGTCCTTCCCAGCCTTATACACAGACTATGATGAGATTATTGATTTTACATTGAAACTTAACACTTGTTTAAATTAATATTGGGTAGTGTCATTTTAAAAATGACTTTATACTTATTTATTTGGTTGAGGTAGAGCCACTGTATGAAACTTACTTAATATGTATCGAAAATATATAAGGGAGGGTCTAGTTAATAGAATTAACACTTAGAATTACTTCTAGATCAAATTCTAGATTTAAACAACTAGAAAAATACTAAAACAATGATTTTATAATGTCTGTGATAGAGGATATTTTAAGGTTGAGTTTCACTTAAAGTAATTAACTTTCATGGTTAATGCAGAATAGTGTTGGAAGGTACTTTTCATTGATCTATTCTTCCAAATGTTTTCAGTTTGATGTTCCATGGAGTGTAATTTAAGATACTTCAGCCTTAATTACACTTACTTTTTTTTCGTCTAATGAAACCTCCACCAGATACCCTGGTGACCAACGCTGGTTTTCTGACATAGAGTATTGTATAACACTGAAGTCTCAGCTCTTGATTAATTATCCATGTATCTTCTCTCTCGTGTTTGATCTGTATGCAGAAGTTACTTGAAATATATATGACATAGACTATGATCAAGTTATACTCTCCAAAGGTGATGGTCGAAAATGTAACAAACTGAAGTAAAAAGAAGCAATACCCTTGCTCTCACAGCTTGAAAAGGAGGCACCATTTTTCTGTCCTCATTTCAACCTCGTAATAGGTAAGTAATAGGACTTTAAATGAAGGCAGATAACAATGGTGAGCTGAAGAGGCCTCTAAGAAACCTCTAACTTCACTTTAATTGTAGTTGTTGAGTGTCAGAGGACATGAACTACAAAGAAGACAAAAATGGAAAGAAAGATGGAGTAATCTTCAGTGTGATTTTAACGCTGCCATATATAAAAAGCAGTAGAAAAATAGTCATTTGGTTGGTGGAAAATTAAACTTATTAAAACATTCAAGAATGTGCCTTAGGAAATAATCCCACACCATTAGGTGAATTGATGAGGTACCCTAATGGATATTTTCCTCATCAACTTTCTAAATTATGCAAAATTACACCAGGCTTCTATATAATTTGTACAATTAGAAACAAATTCTGTCCTTCATTATGCATATTTCCCTTTAATTCTGACAGATGTTACATATTTGAATAACGTGTCCTTTTCAAAACCTTAATGTATGTATTTATGTTAAGTAGCAAAGCTGCAGTAACTTTCCCCCCTCCCCCTCCCTTTGCCCCCTTCTGAGAGTATAAGAGTCATAGCTACAAAACTATCTGAAATGCAAAAATTTAAATCCACTAGAGCTTTCTTTTTCTGGCATTTCTAAACTTGGTAAATTTACCTGGTAACAATCTGGTGCAAATGATTCCAATATTGTTTGCTCCCTCACCTTATGGGCCAGATGAATTAGTTTGTGATGTAAACAGGGAATCCACTCCAAATTCTGGCCAACCCTTTTGCAAATTGGCTCTTGGTTATATTGAGTACTAAGTAAGAAAACTTGAGTGGAAAAACAGATTATATGACTACAAGAACTCTTTTATTGACAATACAGTAATATAGCTACATCCCCCCCCATACACACACACACACACACACACACACACACACACAGAGGCATTTCCCTTCATAATGTGTGGCAACATGTGTTTGTTCTAAACATTTACAAGCACAGCTACATCAAAAAATATCTACTGCGGGAAATGGTAAACAGATAACTAGATAAGACCTTTTGTCTAGATCTTTTTTTTAGTCTAGACAAGAGGTCTAGAGTATCAGTCACAAATTTGCCACAAATTAGTAATTTGATATTGAGCAAGCACTTAAACTTAGCTTCTTTTTTCTATAAAAATATGTCAAATGATTTTCAAATTTCCTCTCTATATAATTCTGAGATATTGGCTACAGATTTAACCAGGTGATATTAATATCCTCTTCTCATCTGATACAAGTACTCTATCTGACTAATATTTAGTATCTGTCTTTCCCTATATTGTTTTGAATCTATGCCATTTGGTTTTATGTCAAGATACGCTGATTTGGAGAGCGTTCACTATAAGCCTTAAGTTACACAGATGCACAGAAAGACTGTATATCTATGTATTCCATAAAACACAGTGGGGCTACTTGCCATAATATTCCTTTTACCTATGGTAGACTCAAAATTATTTTATATACATCAAGCATATAAAAGTGGATACTTATATAAACAAAGCATTTTCTTCACTGACCATGGATTTGTATTCATTTACTACAGATGACATATTACGAAATTTTTAAACTATTTTTTTCCATTTATTCACAAAGCATGTATTGAGTACTCACTATTCTAGGCAATAAAGGAATGAAGAAAAAAAGAAAGATACAGCCTTCGTCCCTGAGACACTAATGAACTTGAGAAACACAAACAGTAGGCACAAAATAAAAACACTTAACACTACCAAAACCAAAGATGATAAGCAGAAAAACAAAAGAGATGCAGGTAAGGGGCAACTATCTACATTGCCCACCTTAGAAAACCTATAACTGCTAACCAAACTGTATAGATAAATGAGTCTAGGGAGCAAGTAACTACTATCAAGAGTAACTACAGCTGTTTTTTAAAAGGTTATATATTCCCCTCACATCCATATGGTCAATTTCGAATTCTAGGTAAAACACTTTCTGGAGACATACCCACGCACTCTAACGGTCTGTGATAGCAAATCATCTCATCTATAGCACCACTGGAAATACCTAATCATAAACGTCCCTAAAAACAGCTTTGTAAAACCAACATTCTCATTGTTTACAGCACTCTACTCTTAAATCTCACTCAACCCACATTAAAAAAAAAATCATTTTCAGGAACGGAATTATGTTTACCTTTTTTTTATGCTTTCTCTTCCATTAAAATAAATAGAGAATCTTGACATTTTCAAGAAATCACATTTAAAAGGGAAGTAAAAATAAGTAACAATATAAATGTGAATTCATAGAAGTTATTTTCATTAAAAGTAAACTATTTCAATATTTTTATAAAATCATAAGTTTTATCCCTTGAAAATATTAGAATAAGTATTCCATCTATTCTAACAATTAATAGTCTTCTTTCTTATATAAGAAAAATGAATTGCAAACTAGGTGTCTCATATTTACTTGCTGGCATTCCATTGCTGGAGTCCTACTAGATTCAGGTAGGACTGGGTTTCTAAATCACAAAGCAGAGATTGGTAGCAAATTTTTCAAAATTGTCCCAAATGAAGGTATGGTTTCCTATGCCTATTAATCTCACCTCAGTGCCCTCAGAGAGAACTTGATGGAAGGTTCCAGACTCCCTGGAAGGTCTTATTTATTTTCTAATAATAAATAAAAGCTTTGTTTTTTTAGAACTGCTAGTCTACTACCCTAAATACATTTTCAAATATTATCAATTATATTACCAATTACCTAATTTTCAAAAAATTACCAAATTCAAACATTACCAAATACATAAGTTGATCATTTAAAAATGCAATTTGTTTGATTCACATTACATAATTTTCCATAAACATTTACATAAACATTTAAATTAATAAAGATGGCATTATACTTCACAGTAAATATTAATTTTTTAAGATGAATGATAAAAAATGATTTATTACGAGATTTAACATATGTGAAGAAAACACTGATATTACAAAATGATTTAAGTTTTAACACACTGTATTAAACGTATTACTTAGTGAGTGCTTAAAATTATTTTTCAGGCAAAGAAGTAGTGCCATGTTCAGTAAACTCCTTTGGAAATAAATCAAATAATTCATTTGAGTAAATAATGATATTTATATATCACTATAAATGTACTTTCTATATAATGGCACCTGGATGGAAAATAAACTCAGTCAATTTAGCAAACAGCATGTTTAAAAGTTCCAAATAAATAATCTGACCAATACTTTCACTGAATTCATTAGCTGTCTGTTTGGAGCCCCTCCTACAATCAAGCAAATGTGACCATATATACAAACATGCATAAAAATCACTTCTAAAAATTATGAGATTCTTATTCTCAATACATGATTGCATTTTGACACAAAGACATTCATCCTCCATCATGGTCCATAAAACTGGTAGACTCAAAGTATTTACATTTCAGTAAATATGGTACTGATGGCCCTCCACATTTTTCTACTGTCTTTTATTATGTTTGGCATATGTTAGGAATATAGGGAGAAACACAGTTGTATCGGCATAAGGGAAATTTTCAAGAAGACACATGTTTCAATACTTTGAAGTGCAATCATTTCCTAAATTGCCTTCAGTACATTAATACACCTTTAAAATACTTGACCATATTACAAATAGGAAATAAAACTGCCAAGAGCTAGCTTTTTCCCATGAAATTATAACCATTAAAGTGGAGCTATTTGGAACATTAGCAAACCTGGAGCAACACAGATTATACCAATGAGACAAAGGCATTAAGATAAAATGAAAACCAAAGGCAGCTTTCATTTCAATGTATTAAAATTAACTAGTTTTCCTCGGTTTATAGTATATTCCAAATATAGAGGCCCTATATTCTTTTCTTCTCAAGCAGTATAGTAAAATATGCTTGGTCTCTGTGAAAATTTTAAATATAGAAAAAAATCCTTTATAAATGATGCATGAAAGTTTCAGGTACCTATAAAATACCAGAAGTACATGAATACTAAAATTTAGAGATCCACACTTCCTGAGCCAGTTTATGGATTAACAAGAATCAATTAACATTATATCCCAAAAGAGAAAAAAGTACTTTTTTGTTTTGTTTTGTTTTACACCTATAGAAAAATCTTTGGGTTTTGATTTTTTTTTTTTTAATGATGGCAAGATAATGAGTTTCTTAGAAAAACTTGTTTCTTTTTACAGGTTTTGAAATATCATTAGTTTCATTTCTTTTGGCTGGTAAAAATGAATGTTGGCTGTAGAAAGAAAAGTGATTCCGTTTTTTTAAAAGGCTGTATCTTGAAAATATTTAAAGAAGAAAATTATTTCACTTGCTTCTACCTTACAGTAGCAGCAGCAACGCTGGGCAAGAGGTTTGGAGCTCCATATAGTACTGCACACAAGGAATTATTCATAGACTCATTGATCTTAACACTTGGTATTATTATTAGGTTCTCTGGAAAAAACACTTTTAAAGATGCAATGTATCTGTTATTTGGATCAGTAATAGGCGAATATGTACATTTATGAATCAAAATTAATGAACTCTAAAACGATTGACAGGATTATTTTCAAGAAGTAAAAAAGGGGGCAGATTTTGCCAATCATTTTATGAATTTTTCCAACATCTAAAATTTCCTATTCTGATCCACTGAGTTTAACTTGGAACATGCACTTTTCTTATACCACCCTTACTGACATTTGATTATGCCATTATTTTATCACCTGGAATTAAAAACAGTAAGATCTTTTTATCTTTATCTCTCTCTCAAAAACTAATTCTGGAGTTCCTGCTATCATTCACTTTTTTGAGAAATCATTGCTAATCTGAAATTTGTGTTTATTTCCCTTGCTAAAAAAATTTGCTTACCAACTATTTTATGGTTCTTATTTTTGTACCTTATTAAAGTGGCATTATATTAAATATAATAATATAATATAACATAATATATTCTTAAAATATTTAACGTATTACTGTTAAAACAGGAGATTCCTATTCTGTATCTCTCCTGCTTTCCCCCATGACTAAAACTATACAGCCATGTTAAAGCTGGCTGAGGTGATATGGCTTAACAGTTCTTTGTGGCAAGTAGAAAAACTTTATAAACAAAATTCTTATATATTATTCTTTGGCTATAAATAAAATGGTAGCCATTAGGATAATTTAGCTTTCATCAAGAAAAATTACCAAGCAAAATTTTCAGTATCATGTTTCTAGTTGATTTCTCAAAATTCTGTGTTACATAAAATTCTAGCACAAATATTATGGTATTTTTAATCATAAAATAATATTCCCCAATTAATTTTAAAACTATAAAAGAATTAAAAAGTTGGCATTGAAAGGGAGGAATGTCTTTCTTTTCCACATAATCAAACAGAACATTTAGATTTTAAAATAGCCGGAACATAGAGAAGAATCAACATCTTCAAAAGCACAGATAGATCACAGTAGTGGAAGAAAAACCAAGATGAATGCCTTATGTTAAAAATAGATCTGCCAGTGTGTTTTTAAAGTTGTAGAAAACTGCTATTAATCTGTTCTGAATAATGTCTGACACAACACCATGTACATTTTGATGGGCTTGAAAATGACATTTTAAAATACCTTCTATTATTTCTTAACAAGGTAGCTTTGAAAATTTTTGTTTGAACTAAAGAAATTAATTTATTTGACCCTTGCAAATATTTCATGAATTGGTAAAATGAAAAGGGCAGAATAGATCAACTGATTTTCCCTGCTAGCTTACAACAGTGAAATCCGACTGATTGGTTATCCAGAGGAATACAGCAGTTTTGGGGTGGGCAGCTCCATCAAACAAGGACTCTAGTAGAGCCTATTGTTTCCACAGGAATAGGAACCTGTGCTGAAATAAGGAGCTAATCAACAACAGTAATTTAGCAAACTGAAATCACTTCAATTTGGCCAATTTTGCTGAAAAACAATCTGAATCTTCAAAATGAGAAGGAATAGGTGGTTATCCAGCGAGCAACTCAGTGGGGATAACATTTTTGAAAGTCTGTAGCCTGAGATTTCAAATATGCAACACACTTAAGGAAAGTGGTTGGAGAAAACATCCCAGCACTCTGAAAATAAAGCTACCACCACAGGAGGAAATGGAGTGAAGAGTTCTTATCAGTTCTAGGAGGCTTTAGTTTCAGAAAGAAGCATTTAAACAAAAATTTAATCTCTCTCATGAACTCCCTCACTAACTTATACCTTGATTTCCTTCCTGTTCAATAGAAGAAAGGATCAGTTTTATTCATGTGGCAAGAAAGTAGAATGAGCAGCTCACTGATGTTCGCTCATATTCTACAAAGCAGCATTCATGGCAGAGACCTCTGGAATAGCCCAGGTTATGCTCAGCAGACAAGCAGGTCCTTTCCACCATATTTATGCCTTGGTTTCCATCACAGACCAACACTAGCTCTGGGAAAAGGAAAAAATAGAAACTGCAATTGCACTACAGTTATAAACCTTCCTGCTCTGGTTCTTTTTATCTTAGACTGCCTCCCCACAATCCAGCTACGTAAGTTCTCAGATGTCTTTTAAGAATATTAATTCAAAGAATTTTGGTCATATTATTCCTATAAGTAGACTGATGAAAACCATCAAACTTTCTAAATCAATAATATTTCTCCCTTGTATGTTTATCATAAGGACTAAGAAGCTCATCTATTTTGGGTTAAGACACTGAGCTTCCTCATAAAGAGTACATGATTTTTAATAAGAATCTATACCAATATATTGTCCACTATTAATTCTATAGCATAAACTAGTATGTCACATGACTTCATCAGCAAGTAAGACGGTGAGATAAAGGTACTGATTAATAGATAAGCCAGGTTATGGGAAAGAAGCTCTAGTAAGGCCGGGATACTTCAGCATTGTCAGAAAGGACAGACCTATGAGATCACCACCGTAGGGGTCTCTGGGTAGTTGGGAGTGACCTGAGAGGTCCTGGGTGCCATGGGGACAAAAGCATCAAAAAGCAGTGCAGGAATGGGAAAGTGAGACTCCAGAAGATGAAAATATTTTGAAATTCACTCTTTAGCCAAAATCCAGCCCTCATACATCATCTAGAACTCCATCCGTGGTACATGGAGAACTTACTTAAATTGACTTACGAAGAAAAATAGGAAATGTCCAACATACCTAACTAAATAATCCGTGAATAAGTCTAGCTTCAGGTGTAGTTTGACAGTTTGATACAGAGGCTTAAAAGATAGTATCAGGACTCTGAGGAAACTATTCTGTTTCTCTCCATTCAGTCCTGCTCCCCTCCATGTGTTGACTTTATTCTCTGATGGGTTTTCCCCTGAAGGTGCAAGACCCGTGAAGCAGTTCCAGGGGAAAAGACAAAGAAAATTGGGTAGAGAAAGCTTATCTATCTCTTCCAGCAGCCAAACAAAAGTCCAGGACGTGCCTCTCTTTTTCTTAAACTGAGTCATACTGCGACCAGAGGGATGGGTACACTGATGGATTTATGAATTAGCCATAGTGCCAACCTCACTCAAACCATGAGGATGAAGAGTAGAGGAGGACGTGGAATTGGACATTTGGACATTTAGGGTTTATCATCAGACAAAGGAGGAAGAGATGCTGAGGAAGGGGCGCCTGGTTGGCTCAGAGGGTTAAAGCCTCTGCCTTCGGCTCAGGTCATGATCTCAGGGTCCTGGGATTGAGCTCCGCATCGGACTCTCTGCTCATCAGGGAGCCTGCTTCCTCCTCTCTCTGCCTGCCTCTCTGCCTACTTGTGATCTCTCTGTCAAATAAATAAATAAAATCTTTGGGAAAAAAAAAAAAGAGATGCTGAGGAAGAAAGCACATGTATCTACTACACACATATCCACTAATATGCACATCTCCTACACTACTACTTGTTTTAGCAGAAAGAGTATTACGATAGAAGACCTCCAGCTGGGTACCTGGGTAGAATCACAGTTTTACCTCCATGTTGCAAAAGGATATAACTGCCTATCGTGTTAAGAAGGAAGTCTTCTTCTGAAGAATGTACCATAAATATGGATTATTTTCCTAACAGGCAGATCTGCTATCTAACTGCTTTGCCTATTGGCTCCCTTTTTAGATTTCTTCTTTAAAATTTTCTTTTAAAGACCCAAAGAACTTTGCAATATAAATACAAAATATACTTTTTTTATTTAAAAAAGACACTAAATGGGGCGCCTGGGTGGCTCAGTGGGTTAAAGCCTCTGCCTTCGGCTCAGGTCATGATCCCAGGGTCTGCTCAGCAGGGAGCCTGCTACCTCCTCTCCACCTACCTCTCTGCTTATTTGTGATCTGTCAAATAATAAATTAATTAAAAATCTTAAAAAAAAAAAGACACTAAATGTAACCAAACTATATAAAACTTCACACTCACGAAGCAGTGTTCCTATCTTTTTTTCACCTGTAGCAAAGCAGAAATGTCTAGATCCTGGTGAGTGCAGGCCATGATGCAAACAAAGATGTGCCAAAGGAGTAGGCAGTGATGGAAACTAAGATCCGAGCCAGACTGAGCCAGGACTTCTGGAGAGGAGAGTCTGCAAATGTCCCTTGAGGGAACAGTATGGTGGCAGACTCTGGTGACCAGAAGTGATTATGGATGACCAGCAACTAGGTTAATGGTGGAGAACTACCCTGCTAAGACAAAAAGAACAAAATAAGGTAAAGAAAAAAATTAAGCCCTAGTAAGAACAATCTTTCTCAGTTTTCAATAACCAGGTGAAAGCTCTTTGTCCGGAAAAATGCATAAAGGCATGCATTTTTGTATGCAATTACAGGGACATCCCAGCTGCCTTGAAGTGCAACTACAGACAACGCCAGGTATATATGCCCAGGTTAAAAGACCCCATTTTGGACTTAAAATCTGGAATTACCCAAGTACTTAATTCCCTGTCATGATACTGTTTCAAAATAAGGCGGCATACAATAAAAATAAAAATGGGTATAACAAATTTTAATAAAGAAACCACCTTTATTTCAGGAACATATAAGATATGGGAAGCCTTGAAATGTCTGAACATATTATCAAAGAACATATCAACTAGGTAGTAGACAACTACCTTGTTGCTTCTGGTATTTGTGACAGCAAATCCCAAAAGATATGTTAATAAACAGTCTCACGTAACACTATAAACACAAGAGTGAGAATATTTTAGGAAAAATATTCCCACACAGTGGTATAATCAGTCTCCAGACATTAATTAGATAGCTCTTAAGAAGCTAAGAGATTTGGGGGCGCCTGGGTGGTTCAGTCGTTAAGTGTTTGCCTTCAGCTCAGGTCATGATCCCGGGGTCCTGGGATGGAGCCCCAGCATCAGGCTCCCTGCTCAGCAGGAAGCCTGCTTCTCCCTCTCTCATTCTCATTGCTTGAGTTCCCTCTCTTGCTGTGTTTCTCTCCGTCAAATAAATAAAATCTTAAAAAAAAAAAAAAAAGAAGTTAAGAGATTTTGAGTGTTTTAACAGTATTCTTAAATTTTCTCTTTTGTTAAATCTCATCTCATACATTTCATGCCCCAAAATAAACTCATCAAGAACAATGACCCCCCAAAACAAAATCTATCATCTCCATAAATTTAATTGGAGGCAGCTCTTTCTGGGCCTATCACTGAACATATCACACTCAGTGAGCTCAGTGACTGGCTGGGTAACATAGGTCCTTGTAAGGTCTCCCGTACATTCTGGGGCTTCACACCCTCAATAAGTTAAATTAAATCATATAAACCCTCAGTAAGTTAAATTAAATCATATAAATATTAATTCACTACTTAAAAAAGCAATCAGCACTTAGGGAAAATACATTTTTAAATAATAGGGTGTCAGAAAAAGTTCCAGATTGGTCTCACATTACTGTACATTTAGCATTTTCTTATCATTTCAAATGCAAGTTAAAGTTTAAACAGAATTTACAAATAAAATGAAATAAAATAACCTAAATAAATAAATCTTGTGAGTTGCTAAAATGCTTACTCTAGTTAATGTGAAGCTCACTTTGGAATTCTAAAAAAAAAAAAAAAAAAGAAATGTATAGTTCATAAACATTGAACCAACACAAGACAAATAGGGTAGGAGATAGATATAGATACGTTCTATTAATTTTTATACTCTATTTTTGTGGCTAGAATAACTTAACTAATGAGTGTATTATGAAATTCCTGCCTGAGAAAGCATTGTTTAGGACATCGAATCGTCATTGTGACTCAGCACCTTGATTAAAGCAAAGCTCTGTGTTCTTCCTACTCTGTATTATTCTGTGTACTCTATCGGCAGTCCACAGAATAGAACCAAATCATTTCAGTGGACTTCAGAATTCTAGAGTTTTTGAACGCTCCCATATAGTTCAAGTTAGATGTTTTGTGATATAATATACATGTTTTGTGATATAATCTACATTTCTTTGTTAGCAGTGGCTTGAAGGATTAGAATAAATAGCACTAGAGCAAGCTTTAATAAAATGTAATTACATTTGGGCCTTAATAAATGATATTGAGTATGAAGAGTACTATTACTCTTCTTCACAACTCAGGAGACAAATAAGTGAAAGTTCTTATCCCAAGAAGAATTATCTCATAAGCCCTACTTGAAATTATAAATGATTTGAGAAAGCTTAGCTTATAGGAAACTGTGGTTGGCCAAATTAAAAGGAGTTAATAAAGTCAAATCCAAGCCACCATCAGCTTTGAAATTAGATTGGCCTAGTTCTGGCTGTCTGTGCCACTTGCTAAAGAACCTCAGAGAAGTCTCTTAAGTAATTATATCCCAGTTTTCTTATCAGCAAAATAGATATTGTAATACCATAGGGACTTCACATGAGGATTAAATGGAATAGCTAGCCCATAATAGCCATTCAGTAAAAGACAGTAGTAAAAATGAAGTTGATAGGTACCTACTACATAGGTAATATGCTAGCAGAATATACCAGTCTCCGATTTGCATAATTTGAGTATGCATGAATTTCAGTTACCACTGTTTAGCTAAATATAAATAACACAGTCCTCCCAACAACATGGTTTAAATTTTAGTTACCATGGTATACTAACTGCAGTTGTAAAAAGTATAAGGCTTGCTGCTCTGTCTTTGGTCTAAAAATCACTACATAAGGAATAGATGTACCCCATAATTATTAACCAATCAAATCCCTTCTTTCAGATCACGTTAGTAATTGGTCGCCGCCCCTCTGGATGCAGTTCACACAAAGACAGCGAAGCCTGTTGTTGCATTGCCTCCTCGTGATAAACATACATAATATTATGTAAAAATGAATAGTCAAAAAAGGGAATTGATACACAAAGACAAAAGTGAAGCCAAGAAACAAAAATTTATCAAGAGTAAAATATAAATAAGAAGTAAATGGAGTTAGAGCTAATCCTGGGAATGTTGATAATCTTGCCATGAGACTCCAGATAGGAAGACGAGGAACCTAGAGAGGGTGAACTTCTCAACATAAATGAGAAAAGTGGGTGTGACAAAAAGAATGAAGATGTCTCAAAAGAAGTGACACTGGCCAAAAACAACAACAACCCTTCACATTAAAAGAATTCATGGGGATATTTCACAATGTTGAAAAAACAAAAGATAATAAAATATTGGAAGCTGATCCAAACATTCAAAGGACAATTTGCCAAGGCATAGATGGGATGCAGGTTTCATGTTGTTAAGTTATTCAATAAGAAAAAAAGGATAAGAACTACTCCTTATAAGTTTTTAACAAATACTCTGTCAATGTTTCTAATGTTTTAAAATAAAGTGTACTAAATAAATATTAGTTTCACTATTTTCTTTTTCCCTATAAATAATAATAGACTATAAGAAAGTTTTTAATGAGATTTTATTTTTTTGAGAGAGAAAGAACACAAGCAGGGAGGAGCAGCAGAGGGAGAGGGAGAAGATACTCCCCAGTGAGTAGGGAGCCTGACATGGGGCTCACAGTGGGGCTGGATCCCAGGACCCCAGGATCATACTGAGCCAAAGGCAGACACTTAGTCGACTGAGCCACTCAGGCGGCCCTGTAACAACAATTGTTATGGCTCACAGAAAAACAGTCATTTTTTTCTTAGTAAGATTTGTTTGCATGGTTTCAACACACATAGTCATTTATGCACAGTGAGGACTATCTGTATCTACTTTAAAGGGAAACTGCTATGTATGTCTGCCCTCCTCTGTACCTCTCACATAAATACACTTAGTAAGGTCAAACCTTACTTCCTGAGTTTGAGGGTATCTCCTCCCTTTAGCCTGTATTGGAATGGATTGTGCCGGAGGTCAAAGTACAAGACTATAAGGTCTCCTAAGAATTGCTGATGAACTTATTTTGGAAACAAGTAGTCTATTCTCAAGGTATGTATTTCACATCCCCCACTTTCATTCCCCTAAATATGCAATTCTTAATAACTAAAAAACATATTCCTAAAAACTAAAAAAAACTTGGTATTAGAATAGGCACCTTATAATTTGTACAATTATCCTTTAAAAATTAAGAACAATGATAGAAAAAAATGTAGTGAATCTAAATAAATCTCCTTGCCTGTGCAAAATTATCCTGTTCAATAGACTTTGTAATAGTTCATCTAGGCTAGTTTTAAATGTCCCCAGGGATTATATTAGAAATACTGTATAGAATAACTCAATTCCCTAAGCTCGCTAACTATAATGAGTTGTAATAAGGGTGGAGTGGCAGCCAGAATAATATTTCCATTAATTTTTGTCAATTTAAGTAAATCATATAGTGGTATTTCCTTTTGTGCAAATTTTTTAAAAATCATCTTATTTATTGGTTTCACATGTTATGGAAAATTCAGAAAAAAAAAAAAAGAATCTATTCTCTTGCCCTAAATGGCAGCCAGCAGTATATGCAATTATTATAAATGACATTCATTCTAAATTACAGGCAGGTAAGAGTTTTGCCAAACATTTGCTGAACAAATGGACCAATAAAAAGCTATATTAAAAAAAGTCTCTGTCTTAATCTATTGTGGAATAGTGTCATTTCCCAAGATGTGCTGAATTTTAAGAAAAGCAAGAAAACCTTGAGGGAAGACATAGATCAACATTGTTCTCCTCTCACATACTAAACATAAGAAAGGTTTCAGTTCACAATTTCCTTGAATTGAGTGAAGAGAGAAGTGGTTTTCAAAGCCACCTTTAATTTCAGTTTATTTCTCAGGACAAAACTTTTCTAAGCCTGAGCTGCAAATCAGAGATAGTAATAGATATTTTTAGGGTTACTGTTATCATTAAAGAAGAAAATGTGTGAGAGCATTCTAGTGCAACTTCTAGAAAGGACTACTGAGTCAGACTAGCTTTGGAGTAAAACTTATTTAAGTCTGGTTCTGCAGCTTAGCTCTTATCTATGATCCATGTGTTGCAGTGTCCCCTAGCAGTGGACTGATTTGAGGTCACCTTATCCAAAACTCACAGCTCTGGGATTTGGGCAAACTATTTAACATCTATGTAACTTGGTTTTCCCTTATGTAAAATGCAGATAACAATAGCACTTAACATAACTTTTTCACGAAGAACTAAGTGAGATAATATATGTAAAGCACTTAGAGCGATGCTTGGCATAAAATAAGAGCATCTGTTCATATAACAAACAAAAAAATTGTACATTTACTATAAATAAAGAATTCTAGTGCATAAAACAAAACCAGTCCCCTCAAGTAGCTCGTTGTGGAAAGAGGGACAGGTCAAAGTTTTTTACATCACTTAGCAAATAATTAAATTAGATGACAACCAGTGCTTTGAATGTGAAGGAGGTCAGTAGGGGATAAAGTGTAATTAGAGTGTATGTGCACAATTTTTAATACAGTGCTCAGAGAGGCTGTGCCCCTGGGTGACGTCAGAGCAGTGTTGAAGGAACTGAGAGAACAGCCCATTGGCCAATGTGT
This sequence comes from Lutra lutra, assembly GCF_902655055.1. Taxonomy (NCBI): domain Eukaryota; kingdom Metazoa; phylum Chordata; class Mammalia; order Carnivora; family Mustelidae; genus Lutra; species Lutra lutra. The sequence continues at coordinate 29,041,899 of NC_062281.1, forward strand.
GGGGAGAGAGGCCCATGCAGAAGGAGCAGCAGAGGCAAAGGCATTAGGTTGGAAGCTGTTAGGGAAAAAGCAGAGAGGCCAGGGTAGCTGGAGTACAGAGAGCAAGGGTAAGAATGACAGGGAATAAAGTACCAGAGAAAACAGGGTACTCTGTCCCAAGAGAAATATGGTTGGAACACTAGGCAGCACAAAGGGCCCCCTTCTTTTGAATGAAGAGAGACCAGCCAACATGAGTATGGGTTTTTCGCAGTCACATTCATCTGCTTCTATTACTATTTTATCCATCCCTTTAGGTATCAACATTTCTCTGCTCTTCTTTTCTTCCTCAACATCCTCCACTTCCTTGTGCTCCTCTGGTCATTCTCCCCACCCTCCTCCTCCCCTCTTTGCCCCCACCCCGTTTCCTCTTCCTCCTGCTTTTCCTCATCCTTTTCTTTTTCTTTTTTTAATCTTCCTCCTGATTCTTCTTAGTAGTACTAGAGATATTTACCACATACCGTGAAATAATGTATCTTTCTGACTCCCGTGTCTTCACCAGCAATATGGTGTAACACTTATTACAGGGATTATTGACATAACATCTGTCAAAAGATAAGCTGAAGAACATTAAAAATTTTAAGAGTTTATTAGAGCAAACATCAACAAATCAGGCCATGCCAGAATAGTTAGCAGCATTCCACCAACCAGGCTCAGAAGAGACTTTTATAGAGAAAATGCAGAAGCAAAGCAAGGAAATTACTGACTGGCTACAGCTTAAAGCAGAGGTGGCTCTTTGTGACTGGTTGTCCTTAGGTATCCATTTAGAACCCAGAGGCATTTACAAGCTTAGATTTGAGGTTTGCTTCCATAGGCCGCACCTCAGTCTAACTGCCTCCTTGTTTAATTAATTTAACATACGAAAGTACATAGCAAAATACCTGACATGTAATCAGCTCTTGGTAAATAATGGTTGATTATATCCACATAGGTCCTAAATAAGTTAATAGTTGAATCTGAAATTGTGTGAAGTTTAGAAATGTGACTGTTTGAGGGCCTGGGACAGAGTCTTCCTCTGAACCACCAAGAAACAAACTTTACACAATGTTCTCAGCGGCAATACTCCCTTTACTAGTAGCTTTTTAATTATACAGCACATCTTTTTTAGTTCTTAACCTGTTTAACTCATTTAATTCTAAGTGCAACTTTATGAGACAGATCTTTCATTAGCACCCTAATTTTACAAACAAGGATTTGAGACACAAAGAGATTAAGAAAGTGCCAATGTGACACAGGTATTAAGTGACAAGTGAGGGTGTGAACTAAGAAAGTCTTGTCTTCCTTCTGTCCTTTAACCTGCCTGCTAGGCTTTGATGAAATTCTCAACTTAAGACTCTGAAGAGAAATACATCCAAGGACACAAATCATCTTAAAGAAAACAGGATGGTAATGGTTGGCCTAATAGGAGAGGAACATTTAAAGTTGAAGAGAAAGAAAATTTTGACATCAAAACACCCAAAAATAGGGCTATTTTTCTCTAATTCAGAATGATAATAGATAATGTGGCTGATTAAAAAAAATGACAGTAAATCTAATATTTGCAAGAGCCGGGATGTAGTATTTCAACTGTCATAATCTCTTCCCTCTATCTCCATGGAAAAGAACAGCTTCTATTTATTTTTCTTCATCTTGGCTTATTACTTTTCCATTTGTATTTCTCTGTAATGAGTATAGACATTCATTTTGTAATATGCTTGTTAACTATCCATTTTTTCTCTTCCATTTCTCGCTTATTTATATTCTTTGTCCATTTTCCCACTGAGCTTCTTATATTTTCTTTTTGACATTTCTCTTTAATGAATTTCTCTTTAATGAAGTCTACATTTGCAAACATATACACAAGCAATAATTGTATACCATGTATCAGTCCGTATACATACAAAGAGATGTATAAAATCTACCACAGTTATATTATCAGAGCTGAAGGATAAATGATAATCAAATACTATCTCTATTTGACACCGGGAATCCAGTATCAGAGATTAAGTGATTTGTATAAAACTACAAAGTACCACCAGATGGTAATAAAATCCGGACTGGACTCCAGGTACCCTAATTCCAAATTCAGTACTTCAGTAATTCATCCTTCTCCCAAAAGAGGCCATTACTCAAGTTTGTGACTAAATATGTGTGCATGTGTATGAGACCTCTGCCATAAAATTAATAGTGTTAGTTTTATCTAAAATATAATTATCTTTCTAAATATCAAGGAACATATTTGACTTGGCTACTAATAAAACAAGATGACAAAAAGTGTTCTGACTTTTTTCTTATCAAAGTGGATAACTTTATTAAAGAAAGAAAAGCATATTTCTCCATGGTCAATTCAAGTGCCGAAAAAAACAGCACAGAGAATACTGGTTCTTACATATTTGAAAAGTAGCTTAAATCTTATTTTCAAAGGAATATTATAGGTAATTGGATGGTATCTCATTAATAATGAAATGCATCAGTAGGCAAAATTTTATAATTAAACTGAAATGTGCATTACTGAAACACAGGATCCTTTAATTAAAAGTCCAAACCATTACAATTTTATCTTTACTTACTTTAAAAAAATAAAGGCTGAAACATATTGACAAGAACTTTTTTTTTTTTTTTCTAAAGATTTTATTTATTTATTTGACAGAGAGATCACAAGCAGGCAGAGAGGCAGGCAGAGAGAGAGAGAGAGGAGGAAGCAGGCTCCCTGCTGAGCAGAGAGCCCGATGCAGGGCTCGATCCCAGGACTCTGAGACCATGACCTGAGCCGAAGGCAGCGGCTTAACCCACTGAGCCACCCAGGCGCCCCTGACAAGAACTTCTTAATCAACTTAATAATACATAAACTCAAGTTATGTATACTGCATATGTACCTCACACATCTCTCAAAGTGTTTCTTGAATGTTATAGAGAGGTATGATACATCAAACACATTCCTCTGAGAATCAGAATTTTAATTAGAACTTTAGGAAATCTGTTACTTTTTACATGTGAGTCTCAAGAAAGAAGTTTATTATTTTGTTCAGGTAAAAACTTTTCTTTTTTAATGCCATAACCATAATGAGATTTATAGGAATGGGTGTTTCATGATCATACCTTAGTTGGTCCCTTTTTTCTTTTTTTTCTTTTAAGATTTATTTATGTGAGAGAGAGAGAGAGAGAACTTGATTGGGAGGGGCAGAGGCGGAGACAGAGAAAATTCCAAGCAGACTCCATGCTAAGTATGGAGCCCAATGCAGGGCCCAATCCTAGGACCCTGAGAACATGACCTGAGCTGAAATGAAGAGTCAGACACTCAACCCACTACACCACCCAGGCACCCCAAGTCCCTTTTTTTTTAAAATAAAGATTTTATTTATTTATTTGAGAGAGAGTGGGAGAAAGAGAGAGAGAGCATGTGTGCGCTCAAGAGCATGAGCAGGGCAGAGAGAGAGGGAAAAGCAGACTCCTCACCAAGCAGGGAGGCCACTGTGGGCCTCAATTCAAGGACCCCAGGCTCATGACCTGAGCCAAAGGCAGACTATTAACAGACTACAAATGCTTACCCCCAAGTTGGTCACATTTTAGTGATAATGCATTATTCATCAATAATTGGCCATGATAAAGTACCTGTCTCTTTATTTAGAGTTTTCAAAGCTAGAATCAGGCTGTCAAATCTGTACCATCTTGCTATTATTTGCTATTCTGGCTAATTCCTACAAAAGTCATCCAATGTGGGCTTTGATTACTGTGAATTCCTACATACAACAAGCAAAATACAGTTCCTCACTCTCATAAAACAAGAATTTGTTCATAGTCCAAATTGCTTATTGACGAAAGATCCTAAACAGAACCCGAATAATTGTATCCATCATGTTTATAACACTGAACCACGATTTAAATTAATCACTGATCTTTAGTGTTTTAGAAAAGTTAATATGATGATCCTTTTTTGCACATTCAAAACTATGCCTACAAGTCTTAGTTTAATCTGGAGGTATGTGAAATTCTCTAATTTAGTTGCACAGTTTTATCTGACTTCAATCATTCAGTTCCACTGAGAACACACTATGTACTGAGCACTCTACTAAATTTAGAAAGAGTCCCTTTTGATATTCTTTTGTTTTTAAATAATAAGTAATAGTTTTGGGGACTTCACCCTGAAGCATGCGGTTTTGATGGTGGGCTGATAGAAAACACCTGAGGTATGGTGAGCTCAGACTAGAGGATCTATCATTTATTTTTTGTGAAAGCAAGCCTCACCTAAAGTCCCAATAGCCAGAATACAGCACACTTTAACTCTGGATACTATTGATCTTTAAGCTCCGACCACTTTCTGATCTGATAGGTAGGATGTAGAGTTTCAGGACAGAAGTAATAATTACAGTTTGATTAGTTGGGAGCACTATATATCCCAGTGCATTATCTGGGTTGAAACAGAGTTTCAATCAGTGACTAAAAGAAAATATCAAGGTCCTTGATGAGAGGGGAAAATGGTTATTATCAGAGACCCAACTAAATAGACTATTTGTATGAGTGAACACAGTGTCATTAAGGTTTTATCTTCAGGATACCAAAACACCTGGACATTCATACTAAGAATTAATCAAGAATAACAATAGTGGGGCGCCTGGGTGGCTCAATGGGTTAAAGCCTCTGCCTTCAGCTCAGGTCATGATCCCAGGGTCCTCGGATAGAGCCCCACATCAGGCTCTCTGCTCAGCAGGGAGCCTGCCTCCCCCTCTCTCTCTCTGCCTGCCTCTCTGCCTAGTTGTGATTTCTGTCTGTCAAATAAATAAATAAAATCTAAAAAAAAAAAGAAGAAGAAGAATAACAATAGCTTAGAAGGCATGAAAATTCTTAGGAGCATATCTCAAGGTTTTAATAAGAGTGCTTACAAATTCTCAGTAAACCAGATGGCAGAATAAGAAAGTCAAAAAAGAAAAAAACTATAAAGATAATAACATTTATTAAATACTCAGATTTCAGTGGAAGAACTGAAAATGAGAAGTTTCTTTTGGCCATCTCGAGGAACTTTAACTTCAACATGACATAAAGTGAATTCATAAACTTCTTTTTCCATATTGAAAATTAATACATTGTTAATATTTAGTAGTTTGTACCATGATCCACATAGTCTCTCAAGCCATAAATCTAGGAGCCATCCATGACACCTCCATTTCAGCCCCAAATTCCAACCACAACCAAACCTTGATTCTAATTCTCAACTATCTGTCCTTCATCTTCATTTCCATTGTCATCACCCTATCCTAGTTACCAAATCTCTCTTTTAAAATCTATGTAACAACACTAAAGCCTGGTTAATCATTTAAAAATTCATATTTTAAATTTTAAAATTCAAATCTGCTTAAAACCACCCAACAACTCCCTAACATAATGAGAATAATGACTCAAATCTGGACATAACCTCTTTTTTATCATACTATCCCATCTTAACTATAGTATTATCCTACCTAGGCTCTAGTTACACAAGTTTCTTGTAGTTTCTCTAAAATTTGATGTATATACACAGATGGTTTTTCTTAGAATTACATATGATAATTCAAAAAAAAAAAGGAAAATAATTCTCTATAAATAAGGAATTAGAGGAACAGAAAAATTATGTGATTATCACCCAATGGGATTAAATAAAAAAAGAAAATATTATTTGCTTCAAGCAGTGAAGAAAAGCAACCAGGAGAGTAGTTAAATAAATTATGATATAACCAAAATGAATACCATGTCGTTAGAGAAGGAAAACTGTTCTTTTCTTCACTTCTAGGTTCTTTGGCTGGTCTAATAATTAAATTGACATAAAACAGATTAACAGGAGGAAAAATGTTAATTTTGTATATATGGGAACTGCAGAGATATGGGACTCCCTTGGGGAGTTAGAACCTATTATTTTGACTGATTATGTAGATGAGCCTATGAAAACTTAACACCAAATAGTTGAGACTCTTAACAACATCTTTTTAAGTGACAGCTGTATAAAACCACAATAGCTATTAAGTTAAAAGACAGTAGTAGTGGGGCGCCTGGGTGGCTCAGTGGGTTAAGCCGCTGCCTTCCTTCGGCTCGGGTCATGATCCCAGGTCCTGGGTTTGAGCCCCACATCGGGCTTTCTGCTCAGCAGGGAGCCTGCTTCCTCCTCTCTCTCTGCCTGCCTCTCTGCCTACTTGTGATTTCTCTCTGTCAAATAAATAAATAAATAAATCTTTAAAAAAAAATAAAAAGACAGAAGTAGTGCCTTTTGGTGATTACTAACCTCAATGTGATTTACTTTTAACTTTTCAAAGTTTATTACAAAATAATTATTTTATCCTGAACTCTGGTAATTCTCCAAAAATGTACAAAGAATAAAATATTATCTTTAAGTAATAGATAAATTCTAGTAGAGATTACAAAAATCCAGAAACATAGTACAAGAAGTGATATAATAGAAACATGCACGAACTATTATGGGTACAGACAAAAGAGGGACTATCCCTGCATAAGGGACAGGAGTGCCAATATCACAAAGAAGGTAATATTTGTGTTGAGCTTTGAAAAATAAGTAGACATTTTCCTGGTGTATAAAACAGAAAATGGCATTTCAGACAGAGAAAATAGTATATAATTAAGCATGAGTTATTCTGTACAGTAGGAATTTAGGTTGGATGAGTAGAAAAACAGGTAAACATTACAAATGGATTGAAAATATACTTCTATACATTATGCTAAATAATGGGACTTACATTGTAGATCATTGCCTATAAAAGCACTATGGATTTTTAAGCAAAGGAATGACAATTGCAGATTTTTGTTTCATGGGATATTATTCTACAAGTAATAAGAAACATAAATTCAAAATAGCAGAGAATATGACTTTCTGTATTTTCTATTAAAGAGGCCCTAAGAGGAATGTCTGGGTGGCTCAGTCAATCAAGCATCTGCCTTCAGCACAGGTCATGATCCCAGGGTCCTGGGATCAAGTCCTGCAGTCCTGGATCGGGCTCCCTGCTCAGTGGGGACCCTGCTTCTCCCTCTGCCTGTTGCTCCCTCTGTTTGTGCAGTCTCACTCTCTTTCTCTCCGACAAACAAACAAAATTTTAAAAATAAATAAATAAATAAAATAAAGAGGTCCTAAGAAACAATTAGCCATGGACAGAGAACATAACACTTCATTCTTACACAACAAAGTGCCATTTGATTAGACTCATCTCAAATCTGGGAATAGCACCACTGTATTGTTTTGTATTTCTTGGAGAGGAAAAATTTTACTCTATCCTTTAAGGTTCTTCTGGCTGGTCTAAAAATTAAATTGACATGACACAGATTAACAGGAGAGAATCAAATTTAATTATATACATAAGAGAATCCACATAAACATAAAAGATTCCAAAGACAGTGAGGAAAAATGAGATATATGTGCTAGTCTAGACTAACTAGAAGGAAGACAATTCACAGGAAGAGCAAAAAGAGTATGGGGTGCCTGGGTGGCTCAGCTGGTTAAGCAACTGCCTTCAGCTCAGATCATAATCCTGGAGTTCCAGGATAGAGTCCCACATTGGGTTCCCTGCTCAGTGGGGAGTCTGCTTGTTCCTCTGACCCTCTCCCGTCTCATGCTCTCACTCACTCACTCTCTCTCAAATAAATGAAATCTTTAAAAAAAAAGAATATATGTTTGGTAAACAAACACTTGCTGGGCCATGAGGAAATAATGAAACAGAAGACTTTGACTGAACAGGTCTTGCTAGATTCCTCCCTTTCTACCTTACCTACTTCATATTATACTATAGTTATCTGTGGTGAAATCTCCCTTCCAGGAACACATCCTCTATTAAATTCTTTTAGTTAGTTAGGGAAGGGAGGCAAAAAAGAAAAACTTTTGAGTCTTCTCATTCTTATAAGTAATCAGCCTAGGGGCAACTGGGTGGCTCAGTTGGTTGTGTCCAACTCTTCATTTCAGCTAAGGTCATGATCTCAGGGACATGAGATGGAGCCTGAGAGATGGAGCCCTGTGTCAGCTCTGCACTCAGTGGGGAGTCTGCTTAGGATTCTCCCTTTCACTCTCCTTCTGCCCCCTCCCTGCTCACAGTCTTTCTCTCACACTCTCTCTCTCTAAAATAAATAAATTTTTAAATAATAATAGTAAAGCAACCTAAAATAATATACATGCCAAAGGGACACATTTGGTGGTGGCAAATTGTTGCCCCCTTATACATTCATGTAGTTATCTTTTCCTGAAAATAAAATAGCTCAAAAATGTTTAGCTCGCACAAAGGAATCAAGTCAGTTCAATTCATTTACTGAATATCCTGAATATCTAGCATGGGCTCAAGAACTTTATCAGTTGTTGAATTGTTATATAAAATAATTAAACCTAAGATTATGATAGACATATCTCTTAGAATGGTTGGTAATAAGAGTTTTCAAATGTTTATGAGACTATAAAATTATTTGAAGCCTATCTATATTTGCTTCTCTACTTTATCAAGGTTTGGGGGATGTTCTGTTTTGTTTTTCCAATATCCCTGCTTATTTTTCTTGGTTAAGCATAGTGGGTAGCAATTACAGGACATTATCTTTTCAGACACTGAAGGAGCACTACATACAGCAGCTGTGTTTAAGAAATAAATATTGGTGGTAATTCTTAAACACAAGCAAAAAGTACTCCCAAAAATACTTTTGACAATGTACTTGTCAATACTAGTGCAAAACAAAAAGCTTGTCTGAAGAGTGGCTAATCTAGACTGAGTTTAAATGGGGACTTGCTTCAAGACACAGGTCTGTCTGGGCTTAGCTTTTTGCTGTTGGGTGGGCTTGGGTCTGCCCAAGCTTCTTTGAACAGAAGGCTAGCCTGGCAATGTTTTTCTCATGGCAAGAGCAGATTGTTAACAGATTAACAACAAATTGTGGCTAAGGTAGAAAGTCATGAAATTATCAAAATCTAAAACATAAAAACCAATGTAAAAACATGAGAAATGCATGGGACCGATTAAATTCACAATGTGTAAAAATTAAAATAGTTGAGTTACACATCTAAAATTATAAGAATATTTTATTTAAAACTATCTTTAAATGATTGATTTATTTTTAAGTTAAACTACAATTTTTTTTTCTTTTATCCCTCTAAAATTAGGATACACTTTTTAAAAAAATATGAATGGACCAGAGGTAATAAATATTCTACAGTTGTTTTTAAGACAAATTTAAGGACTGTAGAGAAGAAACATGTAAGTGGAAAAACCAAAGATCCCCAGTGTCAAATACATTTTGAAATCCAGGGTGACCATCATAACATGAGGTAATAACACTATGCCAGTGCTGATTACATTTTTCACTTTCAGATAACAAGGTTAGTGAAAGCATATAAACTATTCACTATAAATATTAGAGGCATGTATCTAAGATTTTACCTAATTTGAGAATTCACCAATGAAAAAGTACTCTATAATGATTTGTGATAGGAAACATTTGATTGTGCCCAAGTTACTGACTTAAAGAAGAAAACTGCACTTATAAAATTATAGTCAGTCTTTGTTTTGCAAAGCACAGTGCTAAGTGAAACATATTGCTGTGTTGGAGGCATATTGGAACTGTGTCCTTGCTTTGCAGAGCTCAGTTACCAAGGATCTGTACAAAGTGAGGAGATGATTCCAATAAGTAAGGGTGTCAGTCAACATGGCACTGCTCAAAACAAAGACTGCCATTATGCAAATTATGCTACTGCAATCTTATGTTGATACAATTTAATTGTAATAAACAGAAATAATAAATAATTTAAGTCTTTGGAATATTCTTTGGAAAAGGTGGCTTCAAAAGTAGGAGCCTCTGAGAAAATTTGCTTTTAAAATAATGAGGCAAGTTTACAAAACCAATAATGTGTACATTTTTAATAATGTTTATTTTTAATCTGTTAAAATTTAATATGTTTTAATATAAATATTAATAATTAAAACATGAAAAAAATCTTTTTTCATTGAAAGATTCATTATTCAAACAAATGGATCATTCCATAAGATAATTCAACTTAAGATGATAATGGACTGGTAACAAATTGGCAGTGAGTGATGTGCTGGCTAGTAAAGAGAGTTTTCAAATGTGTAACACTGGATAAATTATGCAAAATCTACTATACTAATGTGAGCAGTTTCAAAAATAATAAAAAGAGCTAACAACTCATGTCTAATTAGTCAAAGAGACAAGGGACTACTTCAACATTCCATGTAAATGGCCGCTGACAATACTGCACACCATTCACATTTACTCTAATGACAAGGCAATAAAAGTGTTGAAAATGCTTTTAAGCAGAATGTACTTATCTGTTAGTACAAAATTCAAAACAGTTGAAATTCAAAAAAGTTTCCAGAGATGTCTATAAAAGTGAGTTTTCTGTTAATGATGAAAATGCGTATCTCATGGAGTTATGTCATCCCATTTCCTTGTGTAGAGAATATAAATTTATTCAACAGGTATTATTGGTCTACTTCAGCAGCCATTTTGGTCTCCAAAATGTGTGATACATGAAATGCCCATGAACAGATTTGTCCAGGCAGCTTTCTGTAAGGGACACTGTTCTATCCACCAGTCTGACTGCCTGGAATAGTGACTAGAGATTCATTTTGATCACATACATCTCTCTTCTTAAAAGTAACTCATCAGGGGTGCCTGGGTGGCTCAGTGCGTTAAGCCTCTGCCCTCAGCTCAGGTCATGATCTCAGGGTCCTGGGATCAAGCCCCGAATCGAGCTCTCTGCTCAACAGTGAACCTGCTTCCCTCCCTTTCTCTGCCTACTTGTGATCTCTTTCTCTGTCAAATAAATAAATAAAATTCTAAAAAAAACTCCTCAGATTCACTTATTTTAAATATTTTGTAAAGACAACAAGTCACTTAGTTCAGAATAAACCCAGCTAAACACTTTATAACAAGCCATGTTTAGTTCACTTAACTAAAACGGGAATATTGATGACAGCAAATAATTGCTCCCTACCCCTTGGAAATACTGAATTGGAAAACTATCCTCTCCCTCTCCCACCTCAAGCCTTCTTCTAAATGAAGACATGATCTATGGGATGGTGAGCTTAAGAAAAGGAAGAGGACTTGGTCCTTTCTCCCTCTCTTGAAAATCTGCTAGGCTAGAGAAGGCACACAGTGTCTCCTCATTCACATGATAATTTTCCACAGTAGGTTCTGCCACAGCAAAGCAACTTCTGCAGCACCGAATGGCAGGATAGGATTTCTAATGAGCTGAAACATAAGGAAAACATTGGGACCACCATCTCAGTCATGTCCTCCACTCGTAATCACCATCTTTCTGACACCAGTCTGTATCTCTTTATTGGACTAAACCCAAGAAGGGAATAAAGGGGTGTACTTTATCAGCCCTTTAGAGACTAACAAATATTGGTAGAGTATGGTTATGCTGTAAACATCTAATTCTGGTTCTAACTTAGTTTGGTACTAAATTTCCTTTTGTTGTTATCAATCTAATTCTGCCTCATTTTTTAGATATTCTTTCATGCTCTAACCTCTTTCCACTCCAAATAGATCACTCTCTGCATAACATGTAAAGCAAACATTAGAATGATATGTAAGAGATACTGAAGTTTACAAATGTAATTAAATTTAAGCCTCAAATCAACTGTATAAGGTAGGCATTACTATTTGTATTCTAAAACGTTAAACAAGCTTAAGAAATTTCAATAGTTAGTAAAAGATCATACATCTGGACACTGATAGTGCCAAAACTCAAACCTAGTCTGGACTAATTCTAAATCCCAGAGTTCTGAAATGTTTTATGGTATGCAATCTTCACAAAAATCCATTATTTATTCACAAAAACAATTATTTATTCAATTATATAAGTTCTTGAACAATTATTAATAACTATAATGTACTGGTCATTGCTGTAGAACCAAAACTGGATACTAAAGGAGACTGAGAATTTTTCTCTGCTCAAGGAGTTTATAATCCAGGGCCGGGGAATGGATAGATAAATAAATTTAAATAATGATGAGTGCTAAAAAAAAATTTTTTTTAAAAAAAAAACAAGGTAATGGAATTAATAGTGATGCAAGTAGGAATGCTGCGCAGCAAGACAAATTTAGACTGGTTGATATGGGAAGCCCCTCTGAGTCGGTGATGTTTTAGCTGAGCTTTGAATGGTAAAAAGTCAGCAAAATGAATATCTGAAGTTATGGGAAACCATAGTGAAAGGGAAAGAAATACTATATCTAGATTTTTCATGTTTGAGAACTGTTCCTAGCATATACTAGCTGTGACTATACATAAGCTATTTAATGTCCTTTTTCATCAATTTCCTCCTCTATAAAAAGAACATAATAAAAACACCTACTTCAGAGAGTTAGGATTATTAAATAACTTAATTTATAAAAAGGACTTCGATTAGTAGCTAAATATAGCAAATCCTATCTTAATGTTAGATTTCACAGTCACCATCATTATCATCATGATCATCCCTGTTTTTATTACAGGCATAATAAATGGCTTTTTTAAGGCCTTAGAGCAGGAACAAGCTTGGTGAAGTTGCTACTATTATTATCATCCTAACATACAAAGACTGAACCAGAAACAAGTGTTTTCCATGAATAGTGAATACACTGTAAGATAAACCAACAAAGAAATACAACAAGTCTCATCAAGGGATAGGTCAGTCTACCTTAAAAATGAGAATCTTACAGAAAAGAGAATCTTGGGCAGGCCCTGGGAGGAGCAGTTTCCTAGATCAATCCAGGAAGCTTAGAGCAGCTCTATATTTAACATCCTGAGGAACTGCCATACTGTTTTCCAGAGTGGCTGTACCAATTTGCATTCCCACCAACAATGGAAGAGGGTTCCCCTTTCTCCACAACCTATCAATACTTGTTGTTTCCTGTCTTGTTAATTGTAGCCACTCTGACTGGTGTGAGGTGGTATCTCATTGTGGTTTTGATTTGTATTTCCCTGATGGCTAGTGATTTATTATTATTTATTATTATTAGCTATTTGTATGTCTTCTTTGGAGAAATGTCTTTCATGTCTTCTGTCCATTTACTGACTGGATTATTTGTTTTTTTGGGTGTTGAATTTTAGAAGTTTTTATAGATCTTGGATACTAGCCCTTTATTTGTAATGTCACTTGCAAATATCTTCTCCCATTCTGTGGGTTGCCTCTTTGTTTTGTTGACTGTTTCCTTTGCCCGGCAAAAGCTTTTGATCTTGATGAAGTCCCAAAAGTTCATTTTTGCTTTTGTTTCCCTTGTCTTTAGAGACATGTCTTGAAAGAGGTCGCTGTGGTCAATGTTGAAGAGGTTATTGCTTATGTTCTCCTCGAGGATTTTGATGGATTCCTGTCTCACATTTAGGTATTTCATCCATTTTGAGTTTACCTTTGTGTATGATACAGATGTACTGAGAAGGGGCACATGCATTCTAATGTTTATAGTGGCAGTGTCCATAATATATAAACTGTGGAAGGAGCCAAGATGCCCTTTGACTGATGAATGGATAAAGAAGATGGGGATCATATATACAATGGAATATTACTCAGCCATCAGAAAAGATGAATACCCACCATTTGCATCAACATTGTTGGATCCAGAGGGAATTATGCTTAGTGAAATAAGTCAAGCAGAGGAAGAAATCATCATATGGTTTCACTTATTTGTGGAACATAAGGAATAGCATGGAGGACCACTGGGGAAGGAAGGGACAACTGAATGGGAAGAAATGAGAGAGGGAGACAAATCATGAGGGACTCAGGACTCTGGGAACCAGACTGAGGGTTACAGGAGGAAGAGGGTAGGGGGATAGGGTAACCAGGTGATGGGTATTAAGGAGGGCCTGAGGGGTGATGAGCACTGGGTGTTACATGCAACTAATGAATCACTAACACCACGTCAAAAACTAATGATGTACTATATGTTGGCTAATTGAACATAATAAAAAAATAAATAAAGCTTTAAAAAATAAATAAAATAAAATGCAGTTTTTAGTTTAAAATAGTTATTTCTATCCCATATCCTTGTTTGACCTAACACGACTTCTTGGTGTGGGTGAGCCTCCTCTAGGGAGCTGTAGATGGAAAAGGTAAGTTGTCCATGGAGGAAAACATAAAAGCCAGATATGAAGAAGAGTTATGAAATGATTCTAAGGAGTTTGGATATTACTCTATCTTAAGGAAAAAGGGCATAATGAGGTCTATGTTTCTTAAAGAAAATTTTGTCTTCATTGTGGAAAATAGTTTAACATAGAAATAGTAAAGATAAGCAAAAGATTAAGAGATTACACAGGATCAGTAATACTAAAAGACAAAAAGTAGAATAAATTAAATGACCTCATCAGAAGACAAATCAGACAAATTCAGAATGGGGAACATTCTAAAATACAACTGACCTGGTCTCTCCAAAAGACATTTTTATGGGAAAAATAGGAAGATTAAAAGTTATTTAAGAGTAATAATAATCAAATGAAAGGCATAATGTTTGATTGGATCCTGACTTCCCCCCAAATAAAATACATTTGTGGGACTATGGGGGAAATTTGGCGATGGAGTATTTATTAGGTGACTTTAGGAAACTATTTTTAATTTTATATCATAATGGTTATGACTATATAAGAGAATCACTTTATGTTGAGAATTGTCAAAACTATTTAGGGATGAATATCACCATTTTTATAATGTACTCTGAAATGATTCAATGAATGGGGAGCCTAGGTGGCTCAGTCGGCTGAAGTCTGACTTTTGATTTCAGCTCTGGTAATGACCTCAAGATCTTGATTTCAGCTCAGATCATGACCTTAGGACCATGAGATCGAGACTGAGGTGGGGCTCAGTGCTCAGTGCAGAGCCTGCTTAAGATTCTCTCTCTCCTGGGGCACCTGGGTGGCTCAGTGGGTTAAGCTCTGCCTTAGGCTTGGGTCATGATCTTGGGGTCCTGGTATGGAGCCCTGCACAGAGCTCTGTGCTCAGCAGGGTTTCTGCTTCCCCTCTCCCTCAGCTTCTCCCTCTTTCCTGGTCAGGTACTCTCTCTCAAATAAATAAACAAATAAATCATAAAAGAAAAAAAAAAAAAGATTCTCTCCCTCTCCTCCTGCCTCTCCTTTACATGTGCATGCAGGGACCCGTGAACACACTCTCTTAAAAAGAAAAATTATATACACATACTATAGCATATATTACATAACACATAAAAAATATCAAAATATTGAAAATATTTTTGGAGATGGTGGTGAATCCTGCTTATTTTATTACTCATTATGCTTTTAAGTATCTCTGAATTAATTCATAACAAATAGCCCACTTTAAATAAGATACTGCATTAGTTTAAATTTTGGAAAATCTCAAAATGCAAGGAATGAGCTCTTTGAAGAAAAAGAACAGAAAAAGGATCTGAAGGGTATTTTGGAAAATAAAGAGATATCAGAAATAAGAGTAATGCTAAAGTAGGGAATTTTATAAAGTGGGCACTATTTCAATTTAGGTCTTCAAAAGTATGCATACATATGTTTTTTCATTCTTCAGGAATGAACCATCTTGAATTTTCAATATAAAGCCCATATATAATTACTACAATTTAAATAATTACACTGAATTTAAAATGCTTCATTAAAGATGAAGTTTTCAGAAACTTTACAGCAAACTGCTAAAAAGAGCAGGCCTCCTCATTGTGTTTTCCCTTATTTACCTGGGTTTTTATTCATTTAGACTTGATCTGTACCTGTTCTCTTTCTGTTTATGAGTTCCAGCTTCTGATTCTTGTGAAATTGAAGTGTTTTATCTTCCAAGCACATCTTCCCAGGTCTTGAATAGCTTCCATCCTAATACTCTAATTCTCCAAAGGCTTATCTGCTACATTGATATCAGAGGGTCCTTATGAAAGAAACATCAAGGACCATCAGGGTTGACAGACACAAATTATGGAATGAGGTATCTGTGAGACTTGAGAATTTGTTATAGTCTATTACATCTGGGTTACTCCTTTCAAGTCATATCTAGGACAGTACTAACCATGAAGTCAATACCACTAACATCCATTTGCCACCAGGGTCTTTGACCTGTGTCACTTATTCTTAAAAAGTTGTATTGATGCAGACTCTCACATCGCCTTAATAACAGCTTATAATTGTCCTCTTTTGTTCACAGAAAGATCCAGTGAGCTGTGAAGCTTAAAGTAGCATTTAATTTCTAAAATAAAACTTTGACCAGAATAACAACACTTCACATGGAATAGCAAAACTGACCTTCTCTACAGACTGTATGTTTTTTATCTTTTTGTTAGAATAAAGGCAGTTGAGAAATCAAATTGTATTCAGTGTATTCTCCCAAACTATAAATGACTAAGTAAGTTTAAGGTGCTACAAATGACACAAAACATAAATTTGAAACATGTTAAAAATCCAAAGCAATAAAACAAGAGTTAAAATCGTGTCTCCCTGCAAACTGTTTCAGGAGATGGATCCCACAGATAGCAGAATTGGTATTTTGTGACACTCCCCAAAAGAAGAGACGGGTCCAACATAAAGTCATGGAAAATATAGTGCAGGTAATTTTTAGGTCCAAGATACTTTCTCAGTGATTATTTAAATGCCATAAGATATAAATATCTTAAGTTCACTTCTTGAATAAAGAAAAAATAATAAACCAGAGAGCCCACATTTTTAATTAATGCAAGACTATAAATTCTCAAAGGGGAAGATTGTATTTAGGACACTTGTAGAAATGATCTCTTATATAAAGTAAAAAAAAATTTTTGATAGTATATTTAAAACACTATTCATGCAAAATACAACTAATATAAACATATTCATGTACTTTTATATTCAACAGCAAAAATTAATAATGAGCCATTTTTTAAAGTAACACTGCATTGTGCAGCTTCTAGCCAAATGGAATTAACATCAAATTTGAGCCACTTCATCTACAAAACAAAAAACAAAAAACAAACAAACAAAAAAAAACATTTTAAACTAATGTTTTGAATACTACATTATAAAATGTTTACTGAATAAAATCTGTTGTTAGCTAGGAAAATAAAGGTAATGACTATCTTTTGTAACGATACTTTTTCTTTAGAAAATCAATCTTAGGTGAGTCAGGCAAACTGCAAAAAAGACAGATCATGACAACACATTGAACATTTCCTATTTACAATTCAGCTAACTGCTCAAAAGAAAGAGAGAGTACGACAGGACCACAATGCTTTCTCCTATATGCCCTTAGAAGGCAGTTTCCCAAGCAACTACCCATCACCCAAGGAGTCATCAAGGTATCTACCCACTGATGTGTGCTCATCATTATGATTTCAGAAGGTAAATTTCAGTGCAAAGTATTTTACAAAAACCAATCATTCTCCCCTGCCTTTTCTTTCTTTCTTTCTTCTTTTTAACTCCAGGATCATGATCCTAAGTGTGTTAAAATAGTCTCTGCTGATCCTGTGGGCTGTTTATGCTCAAACAATCCCCTAATAGTCTTTATTATAGCAACCCACAATTTGTTATTTTTAAAATCATTCTTTCACAAGTTTTTCTTTTTCTTTCTGCTCCTAAAGTTAAGAATGATAATTTTCTTTTTGCTATTTTAATTCAGATAGGGCAGTGTACTTTTAATAATAACCTCTATTTTCTTTGAATTTAATTTTTATCATTAAATCAGCAGTATTACTACTTGCTGATAGCTTAGGGGTTATTATTTCAAATGATTATTGATTCTGATACTGGGGTTTCATTTCCCACATCTTTATATTAAAAGGAGACTGAATTAAATTGTAAATGTTGGGTGTCTTTATAGGTTTTGTAATTGACATGGATGGTACAGTGTGTTTCAAAACAGATCAGTAGCAAAGTCAAAGCTAAATTCATAATTACTAATTCCATGTGCTGGGGAAAAAAAGAAAAAGAAAAATAGAAAAGAAAAGAAAAAAAAAAGAAGAGAAGCTATCAAGTAACTTTCATATCCTCAAAACTATCAAGTAACTTTCATATGCTCAAATCTATCACAAGTTACAAACTTTCCTTTACATAGTATCTTGGATTTTGCTTATCCTTCTTTCCATTTTTATAATGAAAATTCCTCCAGGAATTTAATTGGCAAATGTTAATTCCTGATTTGATCCAAAAATTTATCTTACTCCAAAGTCCTGGGTTTTTTACTCTAAAACAGAGGCATCTTTTCCACTTCCTCCTCTTCTACATCTTTCCCCTTCTCTACCCTCTTTCTTTTCCTTCCCTATCCCCACTATTCCTTTTTGTCTTATCCCTTTCTACATGAAATCTTCCCAACATCCTTCCTTTACCTGCAGCATTCTCCAGAACAAGAAAGATTTGGGGGTGAAGCAGAAAAACAGATGAAAAAAGACTGCCATAAGGAGAACTTAAAAACTGTTTCAAATGGTTCATTAAGTACAAAAAAAAAATAAGAGAGTTGAATAAAATAAATCTACAAAAGTGATCTAAACATTGCTTCACCTTAATCACTTACAAAAAAATAAACATTTATTTACATCAATGAAAAGACCTTTAAAATCATAAGAACTGAAGTTATTGTGTGTATCTTTCCTAAAGTAACAACACATTGGACTGTCAGACTTTCATCCCGTTACTTACACAAACCATTTGAAATTTGATAGTACACAACGCTCAGAATCCCCAAATACTCCATGCTTTAATTTGTATGCTCTAACGTCTCTCCTTATGTAATTCCTTTCACATGAAATTCTGTAACTTCCTTTTCTTCCAGTTATAATACTGTTCATCTCTCAAGTTTCAGTGTTAATGTCCGCTTAGTAGAGTTTTCTCCTATCATCTAGCAGCAAGTAATCATTTGTTCCTTTATGTTTCTATTGAATTTTTGCTGAATATCTTCCATATGCTCCTCCAAACCTCCTCTCCTTCCTTCTTCTTTGTGCCAATGTATCTGAGCTACACAGTTAGACACTTTTATCTCTGGATTCCAGCTGGTATCAGCCAACATGGAATAATGACAGAACAGAGGGAAAGAGGAAGAGAGGTGGGAGTATTTATTTCCCCAACTCCTTTGCTGTGTCACTTTTATTAATCAAAAATCTCCTCTTAAATTAAGTTAAAAGATGCCTCTGAGTCCCAATGACCATTTCTTCCCTCTGTGTCTTCAACTCAAAGGTAGTAACAGCGTTACCTTGCCTTGCATACAACTCTGGAAATCACCCTTCATAATGCTCATTTCAATGACCCAATTTTCATTCCCTTCCACTTTCTTGCTGGGACATCAATACTTTTTTATTTGTATCTATATAGTGTACACGTAAAACATGTTTTAAATAGTTACATAAACACTTATTTTTCCCTATAAAAGTAAGGTCTTTGAAAAAATCTTTTATGTATTTAGGTCTTCTGGCACATATAAGTGTCTTCCATATATTAAGCACCCAGTAAATGTTTTTTGAGTTAAGGAAATTGACTCTGAGCTGTTTGTTCTTTCATAAAAGGTAAAGAACAAAAGTTCAAGCCCTTGCTTTGGAGGCTAACATTTATCAACTTATGGGCTTTACATATGCAATTTATTTTCTTTCTTAAATCACCTTCAGACATTGATGGAATTATGTCAGCTATTGGTGAATGCAGAAAACATTTAATGAAAGGTCATGGCCGTGATTAGAGAATTACTGCTCTAAAGGGCACTGAATGAAATTCCATGTTATGTTCTATGGAAGATTAATTTAAATTATTTTCTCTATTGTCAAAAGATATTTTTTTTTTCTGTTGATACCCTATGAGCTTGACTGAACTGTGTGCTATTATGAAAGAAATAATCAGAACAGTTCTGTGATGGAGAAAATAATGCTAGGGATGGCAACAGCCAACTTCAATTTACAACATTCTTATAACAATTCAATATGTGACATCTATAAAAAACAGATCACAGTAACTGAATATACAGATTACTAAGTACTATGAAATTGTAATGCCTTATTTTTTGGTTGTTTTCCTAAAACAAGTCTGGATTTTTACTTATACACACACACACACACATGCACACCCACACCCCAACTCCAAATAGTCACTTAATGTTTATTAGGCAGAATACTCTGTTAATCTTTAATACATTTATAATGTACTTGGAAAAATAATAGACATAACATTTACATGATAATACAAAGGAGAAATAAGCCTTTGCTATATCAAAAAAGAAATAATAGAATAGGCATGGTTATTGGCCAAGTAAATAGTACAGGTATTAATCATTATGGGACTTAATAGTTTAATTGTTAGAGCAGGTCATGCAAAAGAGGGAGGTTAAAATGCACACTGAAGGTAAAGAAAGCTGAAAGAATATCTTTCAAAGTAAGAAATACAAAAACATGGAAGTAAAGATTAAGCTTGTTTAGACAATAGCAATTATTATGACTTGAATACAATAATAAACATTTGGCCAATAATATAGCTTAATATAGATTTCATTTTAAAAGGAAACAATAATATTTGAGTTGAGCACTGAAAGCTGTATTTCAGGAAAACAATTGCTTTGCAGAGACCTGGATGTTCATTCATCTACCAAGTAAATTACATGGACACATAATCTCTCTTTGCCTTAATCCCTTTAACTATAAAGTGCTGTATGAATATTATCTACCATAGAAGACCATTATAAAGAACAACTTAGATAATCTTTATAACACACTTAGAAAAGTGTCTGGCACATTTTAAGCACTCAGTAAGTATTAACAGTTTTTATTATTACTGCTGTTGTTCTACTGCTAGTGGTGTTGGAGGTATTTTAAAAATGCAGAGGGAATGGGGCGCCTGGGTGGCTCAGTGGGTTAAGCCACTGCCTTCAGCTCAGGTCATGATCTCAGGTCCTGGGATCGAGCCCCGCATCGGGTTCTTTGCTCAGTGGGGAGTCTGTTTCTCTCTCTCTCTCACTCTGCCTGCCTCCCTGCCTACTTGTGATCTTTCTCTGTCAAATAAATAAATAAAATCTTTAAGAAAAATGCAGAGGGAAGAAGAGTACTTAGAATAGTTCAGTAGTTTAATAATAGCTTAATAATGAAGCAATAAGGGGCACCTAGGTGGCTCAGTTGGATAAGCGTCTGCCTTTGGCTCAGGATATGATCTCAGGGTCCTGGGATCAAGTCCTGTATAGAGGCTCTCAGCTCATCTGGAGCCCTGCTTCTCTCTCTGCCCCTCCCCCATGCTCACTCGTGCGCGTGCACGCTCTCTCTGAAATAAATAAATAAATAATTTTTAAAATTTTAATAATGAAGTAATAAAATTAGATGTAAAGTTGTAGTGCTGATATAAGATAATAAGGATGTATTGTTTGAGTCCACCAGATTAGTGGTAATTTGTTATGACAACACTAGGAAATGCATATCGATGTTGGTACCTGGAAATGGAGTGCTGTTGTAACAAATACCTACAATGTGACTGCCTTTGCAGCTGAGCAATAGGAAGAGGCTGGAGGTATTTTGAGGAGCATAATCTTTAAAGCCTAGACTAAGGGGAACCTGGGTGACTCAGTTGGTTGGGCAGTCGACTCTCAGGGTGCCGGGATCCAGCACCACATCAGGCTCTACACACAAGTGCACAGTCAGCTTGGAATTCTCTCTGCCTCTCCCTCTGCCCCTCCCCACACTCATGCACGCTCTCTCTCTCTCTCTCTCTCAAATAAATAAATAAATATTTAAAAACAAGTAAAATAAATAAATAATAAAAAACATAGGTTGCTTTGAACAGACTCTTAGTAGAAATGTGACTGTTAATAACTATTGATGAGGGCACGGAGGAAAAACAGCATATTTTCTTAGAGAATATTTAAACCATCTTAAGCGGAACTCTCTACCTGATTCACATGTTTTAGAGGATGCAATCTGATACTTTTTAGCTGGTAATATTTAGACAGGATTTGAACTTTGAACTGATGCTGTAATAAGTTAAGACATATAGTGACACTAGAATAGAATATATTTTGCTGGTGGTAAAAATGTGAATCGTTGGATTAGATAGTGGACAATGATAGGAAGAATAAAGGTCCTAAATGACATCCACACCCTATAAATGTGTTAACATATGGCAAAAAGAACTTTGTAGCTGTGATCACATTAAGCATCTTGAGATAGGACACTCTTCTGGATAATTTGGGTGGGCCCACAGGTTTTTTTTTTTTTTTTTTAAAGAGAAAGAAGGAAGCAAGAGTATAGGGTCAAGAAAAAGTTTTAAATAGCCTAGGTGTGGGGCACCTGGGTGGCTCAGCGGGTTAAGCCGCTGCCTTTGGCTCAGGTCATGATCTCAGGGTCCTGGGATCGAGCCCCGCATCGGGCTCTCTGCTCAGCGGAGAACCTGCTTCCTCCTCTCTCTCTCTGCCTGCCTCTCTGCCTGCTTGTGATCTCTCTCTGTCAAATAAATAAATAAAAAATCTTTAAAAAAAAATTTTAAATAAATAAATAAATAGCCTAGGTGGTGGCTCTGAGAGAGAGGAATGAGCCATGAGCCAAAGCTGACAACCTCTAGAAGCCAGGAAACGGACTCCTCTAGAGCTTCTGGAAGGAATGTACTGACTTCTGGAAGTGCTACTGACTTCTTTATCTTAACCCGGGAAGACCTATTTCATTCAGACTTCTGACCTCCATAACTAGAAGATAATAAATCCGTGTTGTTTTAAACTTCAGTAGATGGTTGGAAAAGAAAGAAAGAAAACGTTATGAAGATTCAGCAAAACTTGATGACTGATTTGATATTAGAAACAAATGAAGAAGTTAATGATACCATCATTTCAAGTCAGAGAGTAGAAGAGTGAAGGTGTCCTTTCACAGACATTTGTTAATTAAAATAGTTTATTATTTTAAAAAGCCCCTCACCATTCTCATTAGATATTGAAATTCCATTCTTTGTTTTGTCTCAGTTATCACAATCTTGATTAATTTTGGTATTATCATGCTTATGCTGATATCTGATCTTTGTAAAATATCATAAAATTTGTGGTTCTTTTCATTATGATGTAAGGATTCACTTCTCTGTTGAAAATGAGGCCTGAAACAGCAGGCACATTGCCCTCTAACTCTACAAGACAAAACTGAATAAAATAAACCTTGAAGTGAGGAAAAATTAGAATTTTCATTCACTTTCCAAATCCACTGTACTTTTCATCACAGAAGAGCAGAGCTTTAAAAAGGACAGAAAGAATATCTCCCCATGTCTGACCCCATAGTTCCATAGTACATATTCTAATCAGCCTTGTAAGAGCTTGTTTCTCCATTTCAGAAATCATCTTTCCTACATTTTCCAAAAGAAGTGATTCAACAGACATTTTGTAAGTTAGCGTAGCACACTGCCTCAATCAGGATTTCTCTACTTCACCACTAATGAAAGTTATGCAACAATTAAGAGAGGAAAAAAAGATAAATTGGAAAGTAGGAACCTGTACACAATACTTAGGTGATTGTGCCCTCTCCAGTAAGTACAAGTCCCTTCCACCACCCAGCTATCCTACAGACTCCCTGCCCAATGTGATTCTTTATGGATGCAGTTAGTCATAGTTAGTCCAAGTATATTCTGAATAATTACTTCCTACTTAGGAACCATAATGTAATTTTGACCTATACCTAAGTTCGTCTTCCTACCAGCAAAGCAATAAAACAAAATCTTTGACATTTCAGTTATATAGACACATAAACATACACACACAGTATCAAATAATTGTTTAAATGTATACTAGGCAGGACAATCTGTTAATTCTTAAGAAATTTACAATCTAGTTGTTCTCTGTTGTTTCTGGGCAATAATGGCTAAAGTAATAACCCTCTTTACTTTCTCATCCAATATTAAGAGTGCTTTTTGTGATTGATTAAATTCCAAAGCAAAGACATCTTAACCAATTGTGAATATAGTCGGAAGAGTTTAATAGACTTAATTGTAAATATTAGTAGTTTTACATTACAGGGTAAACATCGAAAGGCAGTATGGGGTTTGGGGGTAAAAATCATAGCTATGAAATTCAGACTGGACTAGATGTGAATCTTAGCTTTATCTGGTACTACCCGGGTTAACGTGGACAAATTAGTGACATTCTTTGGGTCTCAATTTTCTTATGTGTAAAATGTAGATAATAATACCTACCTGGCAGGATTTTGTCTACATATATATATAGCATAATAGCACACAATAAGTATTCAGCAATCTATTGTTACTTAGATAACATTCTTCCCCACACTAAGTCATCTGAGCAATGATTATAGAACTTTTTTACCTTTAACATTGCACAGGCTTGGTGGACATGAAGTGAAGAAGTGCTAAATTCAAATTTTGATGGTTCTTATCTAATGTTATTAGCCCCAAATCTATAATCACTTATGAAAATTTCCACATTGGTAAGGAAATATAGTTTTGTTACAGAAAACATTTTCCTTTTGTAATAAAATATTCAAGATTATTCACCTAAAACATTCTCTGGTCAGTATCTTGAATCATAAGTTGAATCACAATAAAAATAGTGTCTGGATAAAGCTGAAAATCTGTGGTGACTGACATTTTGCTGTGTCTTAATGCTTTATAAGTATTACAAATATAAAGTGTTACAATTTTTAAAAATCAGTCCCTTATTTTGAAGTGAAAGTTTATAATAGCAGGAGTTTTCAAGAGCAGCCTGATACAAAATAATTTTTCTCATTTTCTTTTGTAACAAATGGCTACTGCATGTGGTCATAGTTTCCTTTTCATGTACTTAATGTTACAGCCACAAATGTAAAAATTAGAAACCTACAGATATACTATTTAAAATTTTTATTTCTACCCACCACTGTTCATCAATGGTTCAAAATAGAAAGCTAGCTATCTTAATTCTTGTCTTTTACAGAAATTATTTTAACATCAAGCAATCCTTTATTCTGAAAAGTGTTTCCTACAATTACTTTTACTGACTGCTTCTATGGTCCTACAGTGTACAATATTTGAATGTTGTAGGACCTAACAAGGTTCCCAATAGGGTATTAATTATAGCCTGAACAATGCTGAATACCCTTATTTTTCTTTCATTCTTAATGAAACAAACTCTCCTCAAGATCATACATAGCTTATAAACGTCATTGATTTCTCAAATATTTTCTGCTGTACTTTTATGTAGCTAATGCTTTCCCATCTATTTCATATTCATAACATTTCATTTTTGATTCCTTTATACTCCAGAAAGGCAGATAAATATTTTGAGAAAAAATTATCTGGTGCATGTATATGTGGGGTTCATTTTTCAGTAAAACAATAAAATAATCAAAATATGTTATTTAAATTTATGTGTCTACTTTATTGAAGATCCAAATGCCCTATAACTGTCAATTTTTCATAAGAAAATGGGGAAAGACAGGAAAAACTGGGTTAAAGGATCCTTTTTGGTAGCACCTGGGTGGCTCAGCATCTGCCTTTGGCTCAGGTCATGATCCCAGGGTCCTGGGATCAAGTCCCACATGGAACCCCATGTCAGGCTCCTCACTCAGTGGGGAGTCTGCTTCTTCCCCTCCCCTTGTTGTGCTCACTCTCTCTTTTTCTCTCTCATAAATAAATAAAACCTTAAAAAAAAAAAAGCATCCTTTTGGAATAATTTTACTAATTTTGATCACTTGTGCTTCATTAAATTAAATGAATTCCCAATCTTGGTATCTGTCCCACCCTTTTTTGTCTTTGTGCTTAATTTTACTCCACCCAAACTGCCTGAAATACCAACCACTTTCTCTTTGTACTGCATTCATTCCTCTACACCGGGTTAAGCTATGTATTTGTTAGTATATGCTGTGCTATCAGTCTGAAGATACAAATTTAGCCATAGAAATGTAAGCTACCCTGAGAAGAGTGAGTAAAATGACCATGGGCTCACTGAAATATAAAACATAAAAGAAGACATAACTACAAGGTAAATGAATGGAAAATGTGCAAAGGAAATATAGACATGGTTCAAAATCATGTTGGCCTGATTTAAAAAGTCAGAAGTGGGATTTAAAAAGAGAAATCAGTGTTATATGTCCCATGTAAGAAAGTAATCTTAGAATATATAACTATTAGACCTCAAGGAAACAGTGAATCATGGAAAAGAAAGAAAATTGAGAGTGAACCTAAAAGCAAAAGTTTAATGTAAACACTGAGATGACAATTTTGTTGATGGACATGGTAAAGGCAAACAGTGTTATTTTTAGATATGATAAAGGCTAACAGATGGTTTATGCTGCTAAGGATTATTGAATTTTGATGTTATATAACCCTAAGCATATTTATTCAACATTGATGGAAAATATTCCATAATGGAAAAAAAAAAACAAAACAAAACATAAAATCCAATCTGAAGCCAAATAAGACTTAGAAGTAAATCAGACACATACTAGAGGGCAAGATAAATACAGATGTGCTTATCCAAATACAACCAGTGCAGATTAGATGAAATATTATAGGATTCACTATTGCTTTCTGAAAACTAGACATGTTGACCTGAGGACAATAAAACATCTCTTAATAAGTATCTGACTTAGACAAAGGCTTAGAGAAGATGCTCAATAAACATCACTTTCTTAACACTGGCTGCCCGTCAAAAGTGTACTACCTCTATAAAAGGTCTGTATGTCCTACAGTAACCTTATATCCTTTTAAAGTAAGCTCTTAAAATACTGAACTATTCATTTGACTTCTGTACATTGTAGCCAGTGGGTATGGGGTTTCTGACTATAACTCTCTTTGGATTTGCTCTTTACCCCAGGTTGTTATAAATGGCAGGCCAAATTGTTTTACATGCTAGATCTAGAATTCAAAAGAGGAAAAGACATTTAGTTCCTAGTCAGAGAAATTTGATATGCTCTTCCAGGTTTGATGACAACCATAATGAATCCCTTCCTACATTTAAATGTTTCTATTTGAAGTGAACAGAATACATTCATTGAAGTGGGAGAGAGTATATTTTTCCTTTACATCACTTCACATATGTAGATACTTAATGAAGATGCATTAGTCTGGAAAACATAAACTGCACAATTTTTTTAAACAGGATTATCCCTGAGCTCCTTGTTGCAAAATCTAATGGAGCCCTTTTAGTTGTACTTAGGTCGTTTTGCCTTCTTTTTTTTTTTTTTTTAACTTTTCTGCAACATTTGATGTACAGACTTCTCAAAATTTAGTTAAACCTGTGGTTCTCAGTATGTGGTCTGTGTATCCCTGGGGTCCCAACACCCTTTCTGCTTATCTGCAAAATCAAAAACTATTTTCACAATAACACAAAGATGTTATTGGCTCTTGCTGCTATGTTGACATTTGTACTGATTGTGTAAAATGAATGGTGATAAAACTGCTGGCACATTATCACCAATCATGGCAGAAGCCCAAACCATACCACAGTTCTTCTCTACAACATGCTCACAGTTCATAAAAAATAATTTCACTAAATAGTATCTTTGATGAAGCAGTAAAAAATATTAATGGTATTAAATCTCAACTCTCAAATACATGTGTTTTTATATTTGTGACAAAACGGCAAGTGTAACAAAGTGATTCAGTAGGATACTGAAGGAAAGAGCTTATGCGATTGCACTGTTAAGCTTCTGAATTAGCTGCTTCATTCACGGAACACAATTTTTACTTGAAAGAACTACTGACAGGTAAACCGTGGTTATTCAGATTTGAGTATTTTTGTTGAAACAAATGTAGTGCATCTATCTCTTCAATGAAATCAACTGACAGTACATTTTGCCAATGATAAAATTTTAGCTTCTGAGAGAAATTTAGAATATTGGAAAATTGTATCTGCCACCATGAGCTTGAAAGTTTCCCAATAGTTAAAAACTTTTCTGATGAGAACTGCAGTGATATTGATAAATGTAAATTTTAATATCATATAATGAAATCTGTCAACATTTGGAAGATCTACATAACTCAGTGAGCTAATATTTCTAATATTTCCCAAATGGCCAACAGGAGATGATACAAAATCATGCATGAATTAAATATTAATTTAAAGCTCAAGATATACCAAAGAATTTTAATGTAATATAGAACAAAAAAAGTTCATTGTTATGATTTTAGATTCTCCACTCTAACTAACCTTCAAGAAATTACAACTAGTCAATTTCTGGTGTGATATCAAAGAACAATATTGACAATTATCTTAAAAGTCTAAGAAAATATTCCACTTTTTTCCAACTAAATATCTATATGTAGCCAGATTTTCTTCATACACCTGAACCCAAACAACATATTGAAATAGAACAAATGCAAAACTAGATATGAGAATTCAGCTGCCTTCTATTAAGCTGCACATTAAACAGATTTGTATAAAAGCATATCACTCAACTCACTAGAATTTATTTAAAAGTATCATTTCCACAAAAGTCACATTTCTGTTAACATTGACTCAACCTACTACAGTTAGATGAATTAACAAGTGTTTTAAACTTTCTCAATATTATTTCTGTTATAATAAATATCAATAACTATAACCTGCAAATTCTTTGCATGCTCAAAAATTTTTAATGTGAAGGAATCCTGAGATCAAAAAGTGTGAGCACTACTAAATTGAAGCATAATGCCATGCTCTAAAAAAGGAATATTTAAGTACTTCTGTGGTTATATGACATCGCTCTCATGGATATCTTTCTACTTCTCTAGTAGCTCCTTACCGGTCTCCCATTTCAGGTGTTTTTCCTTATTTGCTCTTCCCTTCAACGCTAGGAGCCCCCAATTTTCTTTATTTGGTTCAATTTTGTCTCACTCTATATTCCCCTAGATTCTCTTCCAGATCTTTGAATGTGTTAATCATTCCCAAATCCACATCACCAGACCAGAATCCAATATTTTCATGTTCTTTTTCTATATGTAAATCTCTACTGAATATTGAGATTTCCATGTCTCACAAATATGCTAAACTCCACATATCTAGCAATGAGCCCATCTTCAGTGTAGATCTCCAAAGCTGATGGTCTTCCTTTCCATGAATGCTATCACTATCCATCCAATCATTTAAGAAATTGATGAGATCAGGAGAGATCCTACCCTAGACTCTAGTGTCTCCTATAATCCCCACATTCACTCTATACTATAGATGTTAACACCTGAATATCTCCTTTGTGTCATAGCCTTAGCTAAGATCTCCATCATCTCTTATCTGAATTACTGTAATAATCTCTTAGCAAGATTTCTGTCTCCAGTAACAGTATCTTAAAATCCATTCTCTAAAATGTAACCAAAGTGAATCTCAGTTACTTCCCTGATTAAAATGTTTCCCCATAGGCTTCAGGATAAAATTAAAAGTCTTTAAATATCAGACCTTCACGATCCAGGCCATATCAAACTCAATGCCTTCATCTCTCATCACTGCTCAAAGCAAAGGACCAGAATTTCAATGACTTATCTCAGACAATTGATTCCACATCTCATCTCTCAGCAACATCAAAGAATATACAAGTTGAAAAGATCTTTAGAGATAAAGTAACCATATAATTTATCATCCAAACCAGGACACTTTTGAGAGTGAAAGGGTGCTATTAATAATTACATTGAGATAACAGGTGTAAACCTGGACCGTCTCAAGCAAAAGAGATTGTATGATCACCCTATCTAGAGATCAACTAGACCATGACAGAACTTGCATCATTAAAGAGAAAGTGGTCATGCTGGTTATAACAATGACTGGACTAGAATCAGTCTTTCCC
This sequence comes from Lutra lutra, assembly GCF_902655055.1. Classification (NCBI taxonomy): domain Eukaryota; kingdom Metazoa; phylum Chordata; class Mammalia; order Carnivora; family Mustelidae; genus Lutra; species Lutra lutra. The sequence continues at coordinate 29,071,529 of NC_062281.1, forward strand.
ATCTCCCAGTCCACTGTCTTTTCTTCCACATTATGCTACTTTGTTAATAACCTTTTTAAGATAAAAATAAAATAATCTAATAGTTCTTATAGTAAAATGTGTGACATTTTTATATAATCAAGTAAATGTAGCTATATAATCATAGTAAATACAGCTTCATTTGCAGTCAAAAGTATCACTATTAATGGGAGTTCTATAATGTATAAAAGTTATTAAAACAATGAACTTTGCAAAAGTAGATTCCATTTCAATAGGATGGTAATAGTAAAAGATGGCTGGGACCTCAAATCCACAAATCCTTGACTAAGGACTTTCATAGCCACTTCCACTCTGGTTGGGTTCCCAAAGTGTGTGTTTGGTGTATGAGTGAGAATGTACATGAATGGGAGACTGAGAAACAAACAGAGAAAGAAAGAGAGAGAGATCCCCAGGAAGATTCCCTGCCTGGCTGAACCAGGCTGAATCATATAAGATGATCAGAGATTCATCTACCCCAACCCTTCAGTACTTGTCTATTCTAAAAGCTGGTATACATAACTTCTCCTTGCCTCCTACCTAAACCTATCCAGTTCATGCATGAATTCTAAAGTCTGAGTTATCTCCAATTCGAAAACTATTTCAAATCCATATTATCACAGCAAATGCATGAGATGGTGATCCAAAACAAAGCAAAAGGAATGTTGAATCAAAAGAGGACTGATCCTTCTCTAGTTCCATCAGCATCTCATGTTCACCTTCCACTAAGCTCTCTCTTCTACTTCATTGTTTCCCTTGTGCCAGATTAAAGTTTTTTCTCTTTGGAAAAGAAATGAAAATAGGAAAAACCCTTAATCCCTGATCAGAGTTATAATATGAGAATAAGGGAGTGTTCATCAATTAATGCACCTAAGTGTTATGCTCCAATAAAACTTTTAAGATGAGAATATGGCTTTGAATATTTATCATCAAAATAATATTGAAACAACAGAAATCTGAGTAGAAAATCACTCAAAATCCCAAAAAAACAAATTCAAATTTTTATTTGTCCATATCATCTGATTCCTATTCTTGTGACATATTCAACATTTACCTATTTATATCATCACAGATATGATTTCATACTCTATATTTTATGTTATCATTATATAGTACATGTATTTTCCATTTTGCTGCAGACTAACATCAGTTTCATAAATAGGCCAAAAATATTTATTCCTCATCATTGAGGGGGGTGTCTTCTGTTCTATCAGTTCCAACCATAGCAAAACACTTTAGTCATAACACATACAAAAATGGCATAAGCCAAGAAGAAATATCAAAAGAAGAAACTTGACAGGGTTAAAATTTCAGATGCTTTATATTGAGAGCATCCAAGCAAAATTCCCAAAATTCTGTCAAAGTTTGAATTTTTTTGCCGTTAAAAAATTAGGAGTAATTTTAATAACTTTTATTGTACTTCCATTGTGACCTATATTCCAGGAAGCAATATTCAATGGTGAATCCTCTTAGGGTTGCTGTAGTCAGCAGGGGTATTTTAATAGTTTTCCAGCAAAAGCTATAGACTCTTAAGCATCTGCACAATGGGGAATTGAGGCCTGCTGAGATTTTTCCTCTTCCTAACAAAAATCAAGAAGGATAAAGCCATTCCAACTCCCTACAGCATAGCAGAACACAGAAGAGCCCAGAAAGAGATCAACTAGAAGGTTACGTCATATAAATATTTCCATTTCTAGATAGTTAATAACTGAGAGGTGATCATAACCAGAAAATACTTACAACAACTGCATTATATAGCATTTTAATTCCTTGTATATATTTTCAAGAAATTCTATTGTGAATGGTCCATTATTCTGTTCTCATACTATGAGTCTACAGATTCTTAATCATTTTGCTGTTATCAAGAAGTCCCCTTCAGATAGTTTCAGAATTAGATATTTGGCTTGATTTAGTCCTAAATGCCTACTGTCAAGATTCTTATATTCTTCACAAATGTGATATTTTAACACTATCTTTTTCTGTGACATGCTGAGCGTTTTGCATTTATCCATGCCCTATTTGACTGTTTCATTAAAATTCATAAAGTATTCTTTCACTTCTCCACCCATCTTCAAGCCGCTCTCAACACCCCACCTTTACTCAGGACCTTGTATCTAGACCTCTGCTTCACACTGGGCCCAGCAGCTTCAAAGCTGCCCAACTTAAGCAAGGTCCTCTATTCAGAGTTTGTTACTGCCATTCTCCAGGACTTTAAGTCTATTGCTGCAGATGGGTTTTGCCTTCTAAAACATCTACAACATCTATTTTAACCTAAACAACAAACTTGTTAAATAGAAAAAGCTTAGAAACTTTCGCTTCTTTTCCAGAAAGAACACAGGCATTATGAGGTGACTTGCCTTCATCGCTGGGCACCTGTAACTCTAAAAATAGAAACTGGAGGTTCAGTCAAAAAAAGAGTAAGATGGAGTAGGACCTTGGAGAGCCAATATTGCCCTATGATCTCCATCTTCAAGTCCCAAGTTTGTTTACTCCTTTAAATATGTATGTTGCATTTCTTCTATGTGCCAGGCACTGTTTTGGGCACTGGGGCTAGAGAAACTATGACATTTCCCCTTCCTCGGGGATGTATAATATACAAAAGTAAATCATATCTATGTGTATACGAACAGTTCTGCTTAAGGAATCCCTTTGCACATATCACACATCTTAAAATATTTAAAACTAGAAGAGATTCCAAATATCATCTACTCTAACCCCTTCATTTTGTGGATGAAGAAACTGAGATTTAGGGGGAAATAATTGCATTGATCACCTGCCAAACCCAAACGAGATTTCTAGTGCTCCAACTCCTAATCTAGGGTATTTTCACTGCCATCACCCCTTTCTTCCCAGATCAGGAATTTCTCAGGGACTTAAAAAGAAATCCATCCTTCTTTCCATGAATTTTTTAGGATTTCTCTAACTACAGGAAATATGACTTGGTGCTCAAATGGAGTTCTGATGTGAAAAATAAAGTCAGAAATAATTTTGCTAAGAATCCAAGCATTGAAAAATGGCATCCAGCCAAAAATCACAGTCCTGTTGAATTGTCATCTGTCACCTTTCATTATTTGTTGACTAGACACAGGAGTTGACAGCACGTTGAACATAGGTTGTAATTTCATACAGCTAATGGTTTGCAACTAAGCTACACAGGCTGTAATACAAAGGCAAAAAATACAGGAGATGGAATAAGAAAAAAGAAATATCCCGAAACAGATTTTCATAGAAAACTGCTTTTTAAAAAGTTATATGGAGCCACCTAGTGGCAGAATTTTGTATTAATGCAATTACATTTCATAATAAAAAATTCACAGACTGTTAAGATATTATAAATAATGAGGTCAGGAACAGAGCCAAGTTTCGTGTGTATATAAAACTTCAATTGTGAAGAAAATATGATTAATCTGTCAAGGTTTTCATTTTTTAATTATTTTTATTTTGCATTTCTTGTCAACAGAAAAGTTAACTATGCTTTCTAAAAAGCACAAAAATTTTCCAATTTAATAGCTTTTCAACAAAGTGTACAAGTTAAAGATAATTGGATTCTACTTTGAAATTCTTATATTTTGCCTGAATTAGGCTCAAAAAGTCAATTTCTTTAAATTGGAAAATATCTGTTAATGTTTCCAAACAATAGAACAGGCTTTTTTCCCCCATGAACTCCAGAGTCTTTTATCAATGAGACACATTTTAACAACAAAGCTACAATTCTAAGGAAGCTAAGGATGCAGAAAATTGGTACTCCAATTAAAACCCTTTGCATCTCCAAAGAGAATAAAAATAACAGCTGTATGAACTAACTTTAAATGGATTTATACAGACCAACATCTAATTAGAACATTTCAGAAATGCTGTGATTGTTAGGACAAATCCTGAGTCAGGATCACTTCAGCTTTTGTTAAACAACTGAATCGCCTCCTTTCATCTAAGAACTGATTTATTATGAACTAATCTCAGAATCTTTCAGAAAGATAGATGGTTGTTAATAATAACAGATGTATACTAAAGACTGATATTTTATATGAATAACATCTTAAGCTATGCACAATTAGATTTTCAATCTATCATTGAAAAATTTATTGAAAATTTTCTTAAAACTGTTAATGAAATTACAGAGGGGTATGTGAAAGATGATTCAAGATAATTCATTTAGTTTTACATATTCTTTCACTGACCAAAGATAAATTTGAAAATCATTTTTTTGCTTTATTCTTTGTTGTTGAAAACTTGATTTAAAATGTTGGATGGCTCTAGCCCTTACAGATTGAGACTCTGTTCAGTAAGAGCAGTGAGCAAAAGGACAGATGTAGACTCTCTTGATCCTTGTCTGTGACTTAGGATGGTAACATATATAAAGTACATGTTGATTTCTGATTAATGAGATTTTACGGTATACAAATTGAGTATGAGACATCAGCACATTATAAACATATCATTGTGTCTAAGCTTTGCTATTACATTCACCTTCAAGTCAATCAACTAATAATTGCAGCAAGGTAAAGATGAATAAAACTGAAATCCTAGACATAACATTTAATAATGACTAATAGGAAGAAATAGAATCAGATAACCCTGATAATTTTTTTTTAATGGTGTGGATGATTCTAGCAGAAAAGAGACTAAGGTTTATACAGCTCTGATGTATAATGTCAGACAATATGACAATGGGAATGGGATAGGCTTATGGGGAAATCAAGGTAGGGAAAAGACTTATAACAAACTGGCATGGAATATACAGGTTTGACTAAATATCTGTGGAATATTGAAAACCAAATAACTGATGCAAATAGCAGCAGAATCCTCAGGCAGTCACTATAGCTGCAAATCCGAGAAGGCCCACCTGTGTGCATTGTGCAGACAAAAAACTGCTCTCTGTGGATAAGGCTATTTCAATGATGTCATCATTGAATACAAAGGATAATAGGCTAAGGGTAGCTCTCATTACAGAATGTCTGCTGTGTGTTAGCAGCAGGCTAGGAGTTTTACATATGCCATTTCAGTTAACATTTACAAAACCCTCAGGCTGGTATTAATTGTTCTATTTTTTCCAGGAGGAAAAACTAAGACTCTAGGAAGGATTCTGAATCCTTTGTCCGCCTCCAAAGTCATCCTCTTTCCATGGGAAATATATATATGCATAATACATCAGTGTTGGAGAGCCGAGATGTTATTCTAATTCTGTTTACCTAACAATAAAGTAATCACCTTTTTCAAGATCAAATTAAAATGCTTCATAGAAAGTAAACGAAAGATCCTCATTCTTTTTTTAAGAATGAAGAGTCCTAGCAGTATCCAAACTTCAATCTCATTATGATCAAAAGGCAGTTTTACGATTCAACTATAGAATATAGTTTTTTTTTTAATGGGCACCTGGGTGGCTTAGCCAGTTAAGTATGGGATTCTTGATTACAGCTCAGGTCATGATCTCAGGGTCATGAGATGGAGCCCCACATCACGTCTGGCTCTGCACTGGGCATGGAATTTGCTTAAGATTCTCTCTCTCTTTCCCTCTGCCACAATCCCCCTTACTTCCACTTCTGCTTATGTTTTCTCTCTCCCTCTTTAAAAAAAAAAAAAAAAAAAAAAAAGATAGTGAGTGACTTTGTTCTGTATTTACAAAGTAATTTTCTTCTTTCACTGTATTTTCTAAACGTGTGCAATTAAAATATGAAATGATGGAATTGGGATGGATTAAATTCAAAGCCAAATGCACTGACAATCAAACATTAGAGACCAGAGGATTATATCCAAGTCTTGTGAAAATGCAGATTCCTCAGTCCCATGCCCAGAGATCTTGACTCAGTGGTTCTGAAGTGGGGCCTAGGAATAAACGGCTTGATTCACATTCTTCCTCCAACAACCCCAGAAGAATCTGATGTAGATGGTCCTGAGACAATAAGAGAAACACTTTAATATATTATTCCTCTGAATTTGTGCTCATTTTCATAGAACTTCATGTCACAACCTCAAAGTATCTTTTATTTCTTTCTTAGCTGTGTTTATCTCTTTTTTCCATGGTAGGTTTGCCAGAATTTTTACTTGGTCATAATTTTAAGAATAAAGAGTCCTCTTTCTGGGCCTGATTCTTAAAAAGCTGTTAAAATATTTATTATGTTAAGAAATGTTACCTTGCATTTTTAGAATTTGTAGAGTAAAATACCTATGCTAGCAAAATATCTATATCACCTCTTATGATTGTTGTAAGAATCTGGACTTTACTGTGATATACTTAAATTTTTACTTATGTGAAAAATGAGCCCTGTCATTGTGCAAATGAGCAAAAAATGTCCCATATACAGTTCATTATGATCCAAGACTGAAATAGCAAGTGACAGCAGGACAGCACTCAGTGCCCAACCCAGTGTTGTTACCTGGACACTCTTTTCTGTTAGCCACTACATGAGCATTCACCCACAAATCTGAATCTTAACAGCCTTCTTTCAGAACATAATAGGAAAATTAAAACACTGGACTCTTGCTGTCATTTCAGGTCCCACATGCTCAAAGCAGAAAATGGATTAAGTAAGTAACCTGCTGCTCAACCAAGGTCCAGAAAAAGAAGACATTTAAGTCTTTGTTGCAAAGAATCAAAACTATTTTTTCCGGTTTTATTGACATATAATTGACATACAACATTGCATAAATTTAAGGTGTACAACATAATGATCTGACGTGTATATATTGTGAAATGATTACCACAATAAGTTTAGCTAAGATCCAAGTAAACTATTTATTAATGCATATCTTAGGTTATAAAACATGACTAAAAAACAGCTGAACAGAAATGCTAAATTCAGTCTATTATTCATTTTTTGTCCATGTGCTACTATAAAATGTATTTGGAAATATCTGGATATTTATATGTAATACTGATAAAATATCCAAATGGTAAGCTAAATTCCTCACTTTTATTTAAATATTTGACATCCCTGGGCACCTGGGTGGCTCAGTGGGTTAAGCTGCTGCCTTCGGCTCAGGTCATGATCTCAGGGTCCTGGGATCGAGCCCCGCATCGGACTCTCTGGTCAGCGGGGAGCCTTCTCTCTCTCTCTCTCTCTCTCTTTCTGCCTGCCTCTCTGCCTACTTGTGATCTCTCTCTCTGTCAAATAAATAAATAAAATCTTAAAAAAAATAAAATTAAATAAGTAAATAAATAAATAAATATTTGACATCCTGATAATGATCTTTGTCTTCACTTTCATTCTGGGGTTACTTTTATGCAAAAATAAAATCATATGTATCCAACAAAGGCAAATTAGAACATCCAGATATGCAAGTATAGATGATTTAGTAATTTACTGGGACACCAAAGAGACCTGAGTTCAACCTTCACCTTATTTCTTCTGTTTGAAATTGAGAAACTCACTAAAAGTCTCTAAGGTATAAGTTTTTCTTCTGTAGAATAGTGATATAAATATAAATACTAAATGATAACATTAAAGGATTTGTTATAAAGTACCTACCACAGCTATCACATACTAGGTATTCAATAAGTGACAGCTAGTGTTTTCTTTCCAGAAGTGATTTTCTCTTTTGAATTTTCTTATGATTGTCCTATAATGAAACACAAGATTCTCATAGATCAGGTTCATCTTAAGCTAAGCCACATCCAGCAAGCTAGGAGCCTAAACTTGCATGAGTCAAAATTCTCTTAAAAATGTAAGAGTCAATGCAATCTCCTTCAATTTATGAACTTTTATTTATTAAAGTTCCACTCATAAAGTGAGAGGCATAGGAGTGCCTATAAACACAGAAACTTCTCTTTAATAGATCCCAAACTGCTGATAGAAAAAGGGATTTAATGTCCACTTGAAGCCAATAGCTCCATTCACATTTACTCTGAAACAAAATGGATTGGATTTCTTAATAGTACTTTGTGATGATAATATTTAGCAATTTTTAAAATGCCTAAAATGCACATTTTCCTACCCTAAGCATATAGGCTAAAATTTTTATACATTTTTATTGCAAAATTTAAGAATTTAGCTCATTATATTATTTATATATATGGTACTCTAATACCATTTTGTCTTTTTGTCACTTGAATTAGCTGAACAGGATTTATACATAGTAACATCCAGTGTTTCATTCTGTGCCTTACAAGCCCTTCAATAGGCTGTAACCAAGCTTTCAAATGTAATTAATTTTACTTTTCAATGTAATATTCTACCAGTATACTCTAATTTTTTTTTTTTAAGATTCTATTTATTTATTTGACAGAGAGAGAGATCACAAGTAGGCAGAGAGACAGAGAGGGGAGGGGAAGCAGGCTCCCTGCTGAGCAGAGAGCCCGATGTGGGACTCGATCCCAGGACTCTGGGATCATGAACTGAGGTGAAGGCAGAGGCTTAACCCGCTGAGCCACCCAGGCGCCCCAGTATACTCTAATGTGATGAAAGTACACACTGACCTTTAGAATGTTTTAGTATTTAAGAAAACTAGAAAGGAAAAGGGAGGAGCTTCCAAATCTGACACCTATCTAAGATTTGAGATTCCAAAAGCTTTACTAGCGAAGAAAAGAGTTGCAAATACATACTTCTCAGTGATTTACTCCACCAAGAGGTATTTGGTTTGAATGAAAACAATTAGATTCCAAGAGGTTAAAAAAAAAATTATAATGCCAAAGCTCATATGTTGCCTTCTTGGCTGTAGTATGTTCAAGTAAAATATTAAATGTCACAGACTATTCACTCAAAAACATATACAACTTCATTTATTGATTAACTGATTTTTTTCTTCCAAATCTCCAGTTTAGAAAGTTGAGTTCTCCTATTTCTTCAGTCATGCAATTGTTTCCCAGTGGGTCCACATAAGACCCCATTTCTTTTTCACCTCCTCTTTCATTCCCACTTTTCACTCCTATCCCCTTCCAAACTGTAATGTTTTAGGTATATTGTTCCTTGTAAAGCATATAATGCTATTTTGTACGTAACTGGTTTTTTTATTTACACAAAATCTATGTGGGCAAGACTCATGACATGAAAATATGTTAATTTTGAGCACAGGGGTGACATTATCTCTCTGGCTGCTGTGAGGATGAAGAAAAGACTCAAGGGCTCCAAGAGTGGAATCAGGGAAGCTATTGCTGGAGGAGACCTATTGCAGTAAGTCAAGTAAGAGATGATGGTGGCTTCACCAAAGTTGGCAATAATAGAGATGCTAACATCAATTTCATCATCATTTCAACATCAATTTCAGTGGAAAAACCAAAACCAGTGGATAGCAGGTCTACTGACAGACCTCAGTGGGGAGTGTGAGGAGAAAGAATCAGAGATGACCCAGCACTTGGGGAATGGGCTAAATAATGAGATAGACTTCTTTGTTTTGAGGGATGGAGAAAGAGATTAAAATCTTGTTTTAGATATGTTAATTTTTGAATAGTTATTTGACAGCCACATGGAGTCAGCACACAGCCATTGAGATCATTTAATACACAGCTTGATATTGATAAAGACAACAGGGCAGCAATGTGGATATTATTTTTTTTTTAAGATTTTATTTATTTGACAGACAGAGATCACAAGTAGGCAGAGAGGCAGGCAGAGAGAGAGGAAGGGAAGCAGGCTCCCTGCTGAGCAGAGAGCCAGACATGGGGCTCCATCCCAGGACCCTGGGATCATGACCTGAGCCAAAGGCAGGGGCTTTAACCCACTGAGCCACCCAGGCGCCCCTGTGGATGTTATTTTTAAGTCATTCACTAAATGAGATTACCTCAAGTACTGAGTCCTGGAGCATTCTAAAAGTTTTTAGGCCAGGAAGAGGAATATCAGCAAAAGATACTAAGACGGAGCAGCCTGTGTTTTAGAAGTCTCAAGTCATGAACATCAGAAGATTAATTTTGTTTAGGATGCTTCAAATGTTAATTAATTATTCTTCCAATTGAGGATTTTAGTTATAATACATACCTACAACACATAGTTTATACCAAATTACTTAAATGATCATACAGACAATAAAACCATAATTGTGAAGCCTCAAGCACCCAGATCTAATGCTGGATCCCCCTGATAATCTATCCTTGTCCACTCTTTCTGTATTTCATGCTTGTGGTAAGCTCCCAGCATATTAACCAATGGAGTTTTGCAAAGGTGGGCTCAAGAAGCGCCCTGGATCTGTTGTGCTCAGCAAATATAAGGTGTTCACAGAGATATGCTCTCTCCCAAATTACCACAAAGCCACATACCATAGAGCAAATTGCCTGCCACTCAGTTGTTTGTAATCCTACTGAAGTCAGTGGCAATAGTGATCTGAAGTGATAAGAACAGCACGTTAATAGAAAATCGAAGATGCCACAGAGAAACCAGCAGAAGTCTCTTATAAATGACACTGTTTCAATTCATCCATTTTAATTTATAAGCAAATGAAAGTTAAAAAAATTGATTGCCATTTAATTAACATGTATTCAGTTTAAGAATATTCTAAGTATTTTATTCTAAATTGTATCTTATATATTTTTTGATATCTAGACAATAGATTCAGTCCAGAATTCAGGAACTATTTATCATAAATTATTTGTATAGTTAAATTTTCTCCAAATTTTACATTTATAAATTTATCTGAGTACAAGTAACTTCTAATATCCAATCTGAATAATTTCTAAAACATTTTTATAATTTTTCTTGAAAGTATTAACACAGACATTCATGTACCTTATTTGCTATGATGCCTTTAGGCTTTTTCACAAATTTTTGTTCTAGTCCAGTGACTATACTAGATGCCAAGTTTTCCTCTTCTTTCTTTTCTTTCTTTCTGCTGAAATTATCTAATCCTCTGACATGGTTTCCAATGAATAAGAACCAGAAATACGTGTGTTAGTCATTCATGATGTCTACCAAAATCTTCCTGGTCTTCTTCCAGCATAGAAGGATTGCACCTCTTAGTCCCTTTGGGGAAGGATGAGATCATATAACTATGTATGGTCATTGAGTTGTGAGCAAAAATGACATCTGTGCCTCTCAGGTTGGAGCATATAATTATGTCTGTGAAACAATTTACAGCTATCTTAATTTCTGCCACAGTGAATGGAAAAATTCAAGATGGTAGCTGCTCTGTCTGCCTAAGTCTCTGGGTGACCACCAGGAGCAGGGCCCACCTGCTGACCTATGATGAACATGGAGCTTGAGAAAGAAAGAAATATTCCTAGTCTCAGCCAATCATAATTGGGCTTTTTTTCCTTATTGCAGCATAATCTATCCTGATTGAGACAATCAATGTTCTAGCCAAGTGCATTTTCAATTCCTTCCTAGGGCCTCTGTCACAAATCTTAAAGAAGTAAGGTAATCTTCACATGGTAAAAGTCTTATAATCATCTCTTTGCCTAATTCCCTTCAAATTAAGACCAGAACCAGATCCTAGTAATCTTCCATTATATTATTTTTCTGAGGATAATCCTTTCCTAGCATAGCCCCTTAGACTGAAGTTATTTCCTAAGAAGGTAATACACTCAGTCCTATTTTAATTACTCTGCTAGAAGACACATTTTTAAAAAGCATGTATAAGATAAAAACAAATGTTATCCCACCAATAATTCCCTTTCAAAGTTTCCATATTTAAATGTGATTATCTGTAGGATTTTTTTTTTTTTAAGATTTTATTTATTCGTTTGACAGAGAGAGAGATCACAAGCAGGCAGGGAGGCAGGCAGAGAGAGGAGGAAGCAGGCTCTCCGCAGAGCAGAGAGCCCGATTTGGGGCTCGATCCCAGGATGCCGGGATCATGACCTGAGCCGAAGGCAGAGACCTTAACCCACTGAGCCACCCAGGCGCCCTATCTGTAGGATTTTTAAAAGCCTTCTTTGCATGTCTTAATTTGGGGAGCTTTTAAGAATTGCTCCTCTACCAATTCTAACCAATTTTAGCTGTCAATCATATGAGCCCCCAGCTTCCTTCATTATAGGAATGCCTGTGTGACCCAAGCTGACAAATCAGAGTCCATTACCATGTGACAACATGACTGGTCCAGAGATTGGCACGGCACCCAAGCAAGACCAAGCAGAATCCTTTTGGGGTATTGGCATAAAATCAAGTCCAAGGAGGGTTATGTTATTTTCTCTAGTATCACTACAACTAGTGAGAACAATGTACATACTGATCTGCCAGGGACCATCCTATTGCCACACGGAGATGGCCTGCCCAAAAAGGAAAATAGCATAGAGAGAACACAGCAAACTCGAGGGGTGGCAGAGAGGTCTAATGACATCAATCAACTTTTTCTTTGTCACCCTTAATCTTTAGAGTTCCTAGTTTTGGATAGGATTGAGGTTGTTTGTTTGTTTCTTTGTTTCTTTGTTGTTTGTTCTGTTTGGCTAAAGCTAGTTTCAGTTGGTTTACAAACAAAAGTGTCTTTTTCTCAGAATCCCCCAAACACAAATTCACAGGGCTCTCTCTCACATCCCTTTTAGATTTCTGAGTAAAAACAGTCACCGACTCAGAGAGGTCTTGCCTGGCCACCCCTGATGCACCTTCTTCACTTCTGTATTTCCTGTATAAGTCTTTGCTTATGTGTTGTGTTGTGACCCTCGAGAAAGTAAGTTGAGCGTGTAGTTCACTGCTACATCTCTCATGGTTAGTGTGTCTGTGTATACTTGTTAAATACACAAAGGGATGAAAAAAATGTAGTATTTTCCCCCACTATAGCTACATTACTTGTCTTACCTAATTCTACTTTTTTCCTAGATCTGTAAGACTCTTATCTACATGTTTAATATGAAAATACTTTTATTGGGGCGTCTAGGTGGCTCAGTAAAGCCCACCTTTGGCTCCCTGCTCAGCAGGAAGCCTGCTTCTCCCTCTCCCTCTCCCCCTGCTTGTGTTCCCTCTCTCGCTGTGTCTCTCTTGGTCAAATAAATAAATAAAATAATTAAAAATATATAAATAAAATACTTTTATTACCAGTCTTAAATGGATAATTACCATTTCCCCACTTTACCTGCCTAAATACAGTTTCTTTGCAGTAGACTCATACTGTTGTCTAGCTGCATTTCTAAGAAGCTACATTAAATTTCAAAATGACTATTATGTGGTAAATTATTCCAGTAAATGTTTATAGGTCCGGTACTTAATACTTTAAGAGAGTAATTGACCAAAGTCCACCACTGTGACAATTAAAAACAACAACAACAACAAATGTCTTCCAAAAGTGCCTAAAACCCTAAAAGACAGTAGCTAAAATAGGGAGTAGGTAAATTTCTTTTTGTTCCCTAATTTTCACTTCGTTATCACTACTCAGCATTACAAACACTTCTCTTCTCTCCAAACTACCTCCTTTTTCTGTGTTTACTGACATCAAAATCAAAATTGACAACCTAAATATACACCCATATGTAATATATATATATGCATGCACATGCGGACACACATATATATATTCGTTTACATTCACCTATGAAATGATGTATTATCTAAAGAGTCATATCAAAATAAATAAAAGCAAATCGATCACAGAGTATTGAGGACATTTTTCCTCTTTCCCAAATTCCTAAAAAAGGAAATTATTTTAAAAAACAAATCCACAGGTAGGAGAGAACAAGAGAAGGGTCAAAACAGCAACAAACTTCTGGAAGTGGAAAAGTAGATGCATTTGAGAAACTAAAATCTTAAAACGGCAACGAGGAGCTCCAAGAAGCAAGCCAATTTACTATGCAGAATCACCAAAGTGCTCTGCAACTGGGAGCCTCCAGGCCTCTGGAAACTGGGGTGAAACGAAGAGATTAATAAAGAGAATTAACTCAAGGGCGCTTGGCTGGCTCTATCAGTTAAGCATCCAACTCTTGGTTTTGGCTCGGGTCATGATCTCAAGGTTGTGAGACTGAACCCTGTGTTGGGCTCTGCACTGGACATGGAGCCTGCTTAAGATTTTCTCTCTCTCTCCCTCTCCCTCTGCCCCCACCCGCCCCCTCAAAAAAAAAAAAAAAAAAAGAAAAAGGAGAGTTAACTCAAAGTCTACTTAAGAAACTGTCAAATCTGGGGTGCCTCAGTGGCTCAGTCCTTAAGCGTCTGCCTTTGGCTCTGGTCATATCATCCCAAGGTCCTGGGATCGAGCTCCACGTTGGGCTCCCTGTCTGGGACAAGCCTGCTTCTCCCTCTCCCACCCCTGTGCTTGTGTTCCCTCTCTGGCTGTCTCTTTCTCTCTGTCAAATAAATAAAATCTTTAAAAAAAAAATGTCAAATATTCTGGTCTCCTCCCTTTCATTGACAAAAACTAGTTTTACTCTTTGCAATAGTAAAAGAGAGTTCCTGTGTATTAGAGAATGCATGCCATCTTGCAGGGTAGGCACCCTATTCTCGACCCCCTGTACTTCAGAATGCGTACAAGATAAGAAACTGGGACTCTGATCCACTTATTTCTCCAGTATCCCAAAAGGGAAATAAGTAGCTTCTATCAGGGCATCCTATGGTAAAGCTCACAGTGGACAAACCTAATCATATTCTTTTAAGTTCCTTTAAGTTCCTCACTGTTATTTATGACCAGCAAATAAAGATTATCAGCTTCAAGAAAGCTTCTACTAAAAGATCAAGGCCAAATCAGATGGCAGTAAAAAACAAAAAAACAAAACGAAAAACAAGCAATGTAAAGGAAATAAACTATGATAGTATGCATATATATTTTTAAAAGAAAAATATATATGATAGTATGCATTTTTTTAAAAAAAGAAAAATATAATACTAGACATATAACAATAAAATTAGAACAGTATACTATCAAAATGGAACATTCAGATCACTCAAAAGGAGTGCTCTTTTTTGTTTCAAGATTTTATTTAAATTTCAGTTAACATACAATGTAATATTAGTTTCAGGAGTAGAATTTAGTGATTCATCACTTACATATAACACCCAGTGCTCATCACAGTACAAGCCATCCTTAACACCCATCACCCATTTAAGCCATCCCTCTACCCACCTCTCCTCCACAGCCCCCTAGTCTGTTCTCTAGAGTTGAGTCTATTTTATGGTTTGCCTCTCTTTTTCCCCCATATGTTCATCTATCTTATTTCTTAAAATTCCACATATGAGTGAAATCATATGGCATTTGTCTTTCTCTGACTTATTTCACTTAGCATAATACGCTCTAGCTCCATACACATCATTGCAAATAGCAAGATTTCAAATATGTATATATCATTTCATTTCATATATACATACACACACACACACACACACATATACACATACACCCATAACTTCTTTATACATTCAACAGTCGATGGACATTTGGGCTCTTTCCATAATTTGGCTATTGTTGATAATGCTGCTATAAACATCAGGTGCATGTATCCCTTTGAATCAATATTTTTGTACCTTCTGGGTAAATACCTAGCAGTGCAATTGCTGGATTGTAGGGTCATTCTATTTTTATCTTTAGGAGTGCTCTTGAAATTGAAATACATAGCAAAATTCTTTTAAAGCTTACTACATAAGTTAAAAGATAAAATTTAGTGTAGCTCCTATTAAAAAGGGAGTTTAAAAGACAGAAAATAAGAGAGAAAAGATAAAACTACAGAACCAGTCCACAAAAGTCCAATAACCAAGAAACAGCAGTTCCAAAATAAAGGAACAAAGGAAACTGTAGAAAGGAAATAACCATCAAAGCCATTAAGAGATTTTTCCAGCAAATAAGGACATGAGTTTCTACATTGAAAGGACCCACTAAGAGCACAGCATGACGGATGGAAACAGACAAACTACAGCACATGTTGAATTTTCAGAACACAGGAAACAAAAGAATGTTTCCCCTTAGTTTTCAAAGGAGGAGAAAAAGTCACATACATTGGACCAGGGACTAAAGATGGCTTTAAATTTCATGACAGACACTAGAAATTGAAGTAAAGATTATTTCAAAGTGAGAATTCTGTTATCTAACCAAGCTAGCACATAAAATATTTATCATGCAAGGTCTAGTGCAGGAAAAAGTATCCAGTTTTAAGCAATATTGCAGGGTACTAGCTGACAGAAAACCGACTTTAGGTTTAGCTTTCAGAATTGACGGAGAGCTTTGCTGCCAAACCACACTACCAAAGGGATACTGCCTCCTCTTCTAGTACCCCAAAGCCATCACACTCAGCTTCTATGAGCAAAAGATACAGTCGTCCCCCCTCATCTGTGGGCGATATGTTCCAAGACCACAGATACTACCCACCCCTGTGTATAGTGCATTTTTTCCTACACGTACATACTTAAGATAAAATTTCATTTATAAATTGGGCACAGTCCTAGACTAACAGTAACTAAGAATAAAATAGAACAATTCTAACAATACACTGTCATAAAAGTTATGTAAATATGGTCTCTCTCTCTCTCTGTCTCTCTCTCGGAACGTTATTGTATTGTACTCACGTTTCCGGTGATGACGTGAGATCGTAAAACGGCCTACGCGAGGCGATGAAGTGAGGGTAATGACGCAGGCATCGTGATGTAGAAGTGAGGGTAATGACGCAGGCATTGTGACGTAAAATTAGGCTACAACTGACCTTCTGATGATTCGTTAGAAGGGGGCTCATCTACTTGCGGACCCAGGTTGATGGCAGGTAACTGAAACCCAGGAAAGCGAAATCACGGATAAAAGGGGATTGCCGTTCTGGTGCACGGCAGGGCTTTCCAGCAATGCTTGGCGTGTTCCTCACCTACACCTTCGAAACTTGCGAGAATGTATCTCCTTGGCACAAACCACCGCCCTTCTAGGAAACCCCGCTGTGAGGAAGGCTGGGAAATGTAGTTTTTAGCGGCGCGGTCTGCAGGCACCCTAAAAGAAGTTTGGAATTTATGCTGAAAGACGACAATTCTTTATACGCACCACACAGAATCTCAGACCTCTGTTTCCCATGCGCTCTTTCTCTGGAGGTTTCCGTGGACATATCTCATCAAAATATTAGTAAGCCGCAGAGAAGAAACATGAGGTAACGAGATCCAACGTGGGGGAAAAGAAGAGAGGACTTTTCAGGATAATGATGAAAGTGGATCCAGGATAACAGCCCTATCCCAGGCAAAGAGGAAAAACCAGATCAGGTTGGAGTGGGTCAGAAGGCTCTGGGAAAGACTTTTACAGGAAGATGGAATAAACAGAGTACCTGATGTGTCCATAGCCTTGATTTTCAATGGGCAAGGAATTTGAGGCTAAATGAGTGACAAATATATAGAAAACCAAGCAAATAATAAAGTGAGACAACTCCTGGGAAAAGTGAGCAGCAACGGAAAGTTATCCAAGTTTATATGTCTCAATTATATTATCTGCCTCAACATATATGCTACCTCCTCAAAAAAGAAAGAGATAGGGGCACGTTGGTGGCTCAGGACATGATCTCAGGGTTCTGGGATCAACCCCATGGCAGGCTCCTGTCCTCAGAGGAAAGAGCCTGCTTCTCCTTGCCCCACCCCTTGCACTCTATCATGTGTGCTCTTTCCCTTGCTCTTACCAATAAATAAATGACATACTTAGAAAAAAAAAGAATACACAAAGGTAAATATTAAAATAATCAGGTAAAATATGTAAGTGTACTTGCTGTTAGGGGAAGAAAATAGGGGGAAAGTATGGCTATTTAAACTATATGCATTTATATATTTGGTAAAAATAAAAACTGAGAAGGTGGGATTTAGGAAATAGACTATACCTCTTCATCTTGCTCCACTCTTAAAATGAATCTGTTCTACAAAGGCATTTAAACATTTCCCAAACTAATCTCACAATAAATTCCATTTCAATCTTGGCTAGATCTGAAATAGCATAGGCTCAAAGACTGAAAACAAGATGACATATGATTCAGCAGTAACTTTAAAAATGTTCCTATGCTACTAGCTTTTGAGAATTCATTAATCATTCACTAGATGGGGCTAACACACTGCAGAGAGGTGACAACTAAGTAAAATATTCCATTTTGTAAGTAATGCCACATCCAAATTAAATTCTGTAGATCTGTTTAGATGGAAATTTACAATTAGACAACATATTATTACATCCTGCTATTTTGTAATATATACAGAAATTTTTCATCTGTAATTTGAAAAGCAAAGTATTATCATAGATCTCAGCTTAAAAAATAAGAAATAAAAAGCTTTAGTAATTACCTATTTGAACTCTCTGATTATGTACATAGGAAATCTATGGTCCTGCCATAGAGCTAGGCAGGGTGGCTAGGCTATAGACCCAGATCTCTTGGGAGTCCATTAGCCTGAGGACTATAAACAATCAGTTGACAAACAAATATATACTGATAATGGGCTAGACACTGGGTTTATGAAAATTATAATGATGAAATACAGTGTTTTAAAAGGAACAAACAATTTAATGAGAAAAATAGATATCCAACAAATATAAGACAGTAAATAAAATTTGGGGGCAGGAGAACTAGAAAAAGAAGGACTGATTGTATGTTATTGTGTAAGCTTTTAAACTAGGATTTACAATCTTGGAAATTCGGTCTTAGGAAGGGTAGGCAGATTCTACTAGAATCTGATACCAGGACATCTGGGTAGCTGGAGGGGTTGCCTTTAAATACTTTGATATGGAAAAACCCGAGTTCAGCCCTGCAATACACAAACTTGATAATGTGTAAAAGCTAATAAATTTTTATTAAAACAATGTTTAGTTTACCTCTTCTAAGATATGTCTACCATTTATATAGGCAAAGACTTAAAAAACTGATAATACTCAATATTGATGAATTTACAGAGGAACAGCTACATTCATACTCACTATAGGATGGAATATAAATTGGTTTAAATTTTGTCTCTGTAAAATATACATTCCATTGTCTTATTATTTCAATTTTTGAAAATTGTTCTAAATACTGATTTATATAAATGTACAGAGTTATTTTTTTAAAAATATTTATAGTAGCATTATTTATATAGTAAGACCTCCTTACCCATGGTTTCAATTACCTATGGTCAACCATGGTCCAGAAGCAGATGATTCTCCTCTGAGGTAGAGTCAGAAGGCCAGTAGTAGCCTAATACGATGTCATTCACATCACATCAGCTCATCCAGTAGGCAATTTTTCTTCTCATATCATCACAAGAAGAAAGTTGAATACACTGCAATGAGTTATTCTGAGAGAAAGAGACCACATTCATGTAAGTTCTACCACGGTACATTGTTATAATTGGTCTACTGTAATTGTTCTCACTATATTGGTTATTATTATTAATCTCTTATCATGCTTATACATTAAACTTTATCATAGGTATGTATGTATAAGAAAAAATATAGTATATTATATGTAGGGTTTAGTACTATCCATGATTTCAGGCATCTACTGGGGATCTTAGAACACCTTGTAGATAAGGGAGAATCACTGTAATAAGAAAATATTTGGGCCTAAATGCCAAACAGTTGTTAATTGAAAAAAGTTTACATTAATCTCTCACAGAGTTGTTTGTCCATCTTTTATTTCCTAGGAACTATTCTTTGCTCTTATATATCTATAAATAGCAAGAGAATTCTAGCAGCCATTTTGCACAATGATGCTACCTTTCTTCACCAAATTTGGCTGGAGCAGAGATGGACCTATATGGCTCAAAACCAGAGCTTTTTTTGTGAATTTAGAATTGGAACCATACACTAAAAAGCCAATTTCTGTGCAGCTGAATTATAACGTATGTTTGAGATCTATTATTTTACATACTTTATGCCCTATGTACTATATAGTCAAGGTGAGCCATTCTGCAGGAGGAAAAATTCTAAAGGTGCATGAATACAAGCCATGAGTGTGATATTACTCAAGTCCTTGAATCCAGGTTACTCTTGAGACCACAGCTCTCTTCTCCCGTTCTTGATTACATGGGACACCAATGTTTTCTTTTAACATATTGCTATTTTAGCATAAGCCAGATCAAAATGTGTTTTTCTAAATTGCAGTAAAAGGGGGCACCTGGGTGGCTCAGTGGGTTAAAGCCTCTGCCTTCAGCTCAGGTCATGATCCCAGGGTCCTGGGATTGAGCCCCGCATCAGGCTCTCTGCTCAGCAGGGAGCCTGCTTCTTCCTCTCTACTGCCTCTCTGCCTACTTGGGATCTCTGTCTGTCAAATAAATAAAATCTTTAAAAAATAAAAAAAATAGGGGCGCCTGGGTGGCTCAGTGGGTTAAGCCGCTGCCTTCGGCTCAGGTCATGATCCCAAGTCCTGGGTTCGAGCCCCGCATCGGGCTTTCTGCTCAGCAGGGAGCCTGCTTCCTCCTCTCTCTCTGCCTGCCTCTCTGCTTACTTGTGATTTCTCTCTGTCAAGTAAATAAATAAAATCTTTAAAAAAATAAATAAATAAATAAATAAATAAATTGCAGTAAAAGGATTTTTAATTTTAAGAGCATGTACAATGATCTAGTGCAGTATTATGCACTATCCCTATAGTATGATACTATGCATCTATCAGAGAATCTTATATATGCACACACTTTGAAATGGAAAGAGGTCAAATATGTTAGTAAGAAAAGAAAATAGCAGAACAATGTGTAAAGCATGAGCCCACTTATATGAAAAGAAAAATTACACATGTGCATGTGTTCACAAGCACATGTGCTTATGTCCCTACAGAGCAAAGTTTAGAAAGAATTATAGCAATCTGCTAATGATAGCAAACTCTAAGAAATTGGAAAATGGCAAAAATTCTGAGCCAAACAGAAATATCTAGGGAAAATAATCTGAAAATGTTTAGGAAAACATCTAATGTGATGGCAAAGCTGAATAATCAGACCTTGCCAAAGTTCTAAATTTTATTAAACACATGCACCTGCACTATGAAGTGACTATGGCTCATTACATCCATGACGTTCACGCCCCTTAGTTACCATTTCAACAGAGGGCTTAGGGTTCCATCAGTTTTAGTATCTCCTACTCATGGCCCAGTGTCTTGTGGTTCAGAGAGTGGATTATTACCAATAACTAGAGAAATTGGACCATCACAAGCCAAGTTTCAGCATAAGATTATTCAGTGTTACTTCAAAGACACCATCATGTTTAACAAGTCAAATATTTGAATGAGCATTAAATCTGATGGTGCAATTGTCCAGTTATATATGAAGTGTCAACCTTTCATAAAGAACATCATTGAAGATGAAATTTCTGAAGTCAAATGGGCACCTGATGCTGATTTGGTTTGAGAGCTCCTAAATATGCAAGCAATCTAAATGCCACATCCAAACCATATTTACTAGAACTTCAGTGTGTCCATGAGGAACAATTGCTGCATTGAAGCCACTTAAAATATGCAAAATCCAGTCTCTTTTGACATCTGTAACCCACCCTTCGAAGGACTGATATACCCTCCATCACTCGGGCTCACTTTGAGTAACTAAATACTGACCTATCCTCCTGCAGAGAATATCATTTGAGACGCCATATTGGAGAAGACACAGGTCCAAGGTCTTGTTCATGGAAAGAGTGGCAAATAATTGAATATAGAGATAAAAACAGAAGTAAAGGGTGGGAGGTTGGGGGCACCAGGTGGTGGGTATTGTAGAGGGCACGGATTGCATGGAGCACTGGGTGTGGTGCAAAAATAATGAATATTGTTATGCTGAAAAAATAAAAAAACTAATAAAAAAAAGCATCAAAAAAAAACAGAAGTAAAGAGACATTTATCTATGTATAGATCTTGTTCATAGAAAAAGGAAAGAAAAAACAAGGAATTGAATATTTTCATCAGATCTGATAAAGCTGTGCTTACATTACACATTATCCATGTTGCCTGGAAACAAACCTGAAAATATTCAGTTTACTTCTTCTGGAAGTCCTACCTTTATCCTTTATAACTGAATTTACTTTGAGATTTCTGACTCATTTTCCCCACCAAATCCTTATCCTTCTAAGACTATGATGTATATTATTATAGATAATATCTTTGCTATTAATTGTTTTCTTTCCACTCCTACATTCTTTTAACATTCAGGTAGCAATCATAATTTTCTATTCACACTACCTTCAAAGATAGTTCTTGGACTGTGAAATCCTCTACTCCAGTCAAACCTGTGATGGACAAAGGAAAATAATTTCCTTGGCTACATGGCCTTTCATAAAGGAAAAAAGTACTAAGATGCCAAATCTGGAAAAATCATCACCACCATGGGTTCAGGAATCCCAGTAGCCAAATTTTCTGGATTTCTCATATACTTTAATTTAGTCAAAGTATGCAGCAAACGTGTGCTTTGCATATAGACTACATAAAATAAGTTATAGTTGGATTCCATCTTTGAATTACATGGCCTAAATCTTATCTAGATTTAGATAACAATGATGAATTATCTTATGAGATAATAGAAATAATGCATGTTTGGCATCTGTGAGTTTGGGTTTAAACAAGTACTACCAAGGTAACAAGTCTCTTCACCTCTCTATAACATAGTGTATTAGTTAATTATAAGTAGGTATTATCAATTTATTAATGAATAGTAAATGGATAACATGGGTGATTACTTCATGCCAAGCCCTGTCCTAACATTTTTCACGTGTTAATTTACTTGATTTTCATTAAAATTTTACAAGTTATAACTATCACAAGCTCATAGATGAAGAATCTGAGGCACAGGAAGGTCAGTTACTTGGAAAAAGTCAGGGCAGTTAGACATGGCAGATCCAGGATTTGAACTCAGAAGGTATGATCCCGTGCCATGTGCACATACTGAATACATTACAGCACCTGTCCCAAACTTCCAAAAAGAGTTAATATTTTTTCAAAAGGTTTTTCTTATATATGAGAGCATATACAAAACACTCCAGACAGTAGACCTTGGAAGAGTGAAAATTGGTATTATTTTCTTAATAATTTGCAGTTCAATGATATATAAAAATCCTCCCATCATCCTTATTGGTTAAATTATAAATCTATCAGTTTCATGATCAGTTATAAAAACAATAAAGAGGACTGGTCCTAATACCTTAAATAATGACTCTATATAGTTTTCATGTCTGTAATGTCATCTCCTAATCTTGACCCTAGTGAAAAAATAGAAAAGATGGGGCGCCTGGGTGGCTCAGTGGGTTAAGCCGCTGCCTTCAGCTCAGGTCATGATCTCAGGGTCCTGGGATCGAGTCCTGCATCAGGCTCTCTGCTCAGCAGGGAGCCTGCTTCCCTTCCTCTCTCTCTGCCTGCCTCTCTGCCTACTTGTGATCTCTGTCTGTCAAATAAATAAATAAAATCTTTTAAAAAAAAGAAAAAGAAAAAATAGAAAAGATAATATCCCTAGTCAACAGTCATAACACTAAGCTAAGAGACACTAAAATATTTGCCTCCTTCCAAGAGCTAGGAAATGGGCCAGGACATTCCCTCCCCAGTTCTTCTGGCCTGAAGTGTCCACTACATTATTCTACAAAGCCTCAACAGATGCCACTGAGACAGTAATGCCCAGGTGATGTGCAGCTTCTGAATGCAGTAAAGGACACAATCACACTACACTATACAAATGCTAAGTAATAGGGTCTAAGTTATATTTCACTGAAATTTTAGTGCATCATACACTTTTTTAAAAGATTTTATTTATTTGATGGATAGAGATCACAAGTAAGCAGAGAGGCAGGCAGAGATAGAGGAGGAAGCACACTTCCTGCTGAGCAGAGAGCCAGATGCAGGGCTCGATCCCAGGACCCTGAGATCATGACCTGAGCGGAAGGCAGAGGCTTAACCCACTGAGCCACCCAGGCACCCCACATCATACACTTCTGACTCAAATAATTAGTAACAGTTCATAAAATTCTCATTGTCATAAGACTTACAATTTTTATCATCCTATTGGATTAAAGAGCAACATGATTAAAATCAGGGTCAGCATAAATGACAATTTTACAAACATGATTATTGTACTTCTGTAAGTTAATTTGTACAAAATATAATGAAGAAAGAATGAGGATGAGTAACTTGAGATCAAGAACTTGGTTTGTTTATTTCTACCCTTCAATGAAAAAAAGATCTGTTGTCATGGAAATGAGAGAGGCCCATCATTTGAAAATTAATTTTTTCACGGGAAAAAGATACATTCTGCAACTGAGAAATATCAAAGCAATTTTGTATTTCTGTGGTTGGCTAATTTGGGTGAATTTAAATAAAACCATAATAATAATGATTTTTAAGATTGTATTTTAGTAAGAGAGAGACTGAGAGAGAGTGGGAGGGAGAGGGAGAGGGAAAGAGAAAGATTCTCAAGCAGACTCCACACTGAGTGTAGAGCCGGAAATAGGGCTTGATCTCACAACCCTGAGATCATGACCTGAGTCAGAACCATGAGTTGGATGCTTAACTGACTGAGCCACGCAGGCACTCCAATAATAAATACTTAAAAAATGCTTGAAGATAGTGTAAGAATAGGATATGGTGGTTAGTGACTAAGTGTAAAGCCTAAACTATAAAACTTCTAGAAGAAAGCATAGGAGAAATCTTTGTGTCCTTGAGTTATGCAGTTTTTCAATAAGAAATTCATAAAAGATAAATTAGCTACTTGGATTTCATCAATATCTAAACTCTGTTTTTTTAGAAGGACTATCAAGAGAAAAGATCAATCACAAAATGGGAGAAAATATTTTCAAACCATATATCTAATAAAGGCCTTGTATTTCAAAACTCAATATTAAGAAAAAAAACGCATGTGCACACGCACACACACACACACACACAGAAAATGATTTGGACACTTCCCCAAGGATATAGAGATAGCAAGCATATGGAAAGGTGCTCAACATGATTAGGGAAATATAAGTTAGAACTACAATGTGTTATGACCATTCGCCTATTAGACTGTTAAAAATTACAAGACTGACCACATCACATGTTGGTGATGATATGGGGCAACTGTCACTCTGATAACACTGCTAGTAGACTTATAAAATAGTACAATCACTTTAGAAAAAAATGTAATTTCTTTAAATTTTATCATACAGTTACCATATGATCTAATCATTTCCATCCCAAGTATTTATCCAGGAGAAATAAATTATATATTTGCACAAAGATTTGTACACTAATGACCTAGATACTTTATTTAGAATAGCTCAAAAGTGTACAAATATAAATGTCCATCAGAAAGTGGGTGGGAATAGCCCAACTATGGAAAGAACCTAGATGTCCATCAACAGATGAATGGATAAAGAAGATGTGGTATATATATACAATGGAATACTATGCAGCCATCAAAAGAAATGAAATCTTGCCATTTGCGACGACGTGGATGGAAGTAGACAGTATTATGCTTATTGAAATAAGTCAATAGGAGAAAGACAACTATCATATGATCTCCCTGATATGAGGAAGTGGAGATACAATGCGGGGAGTCTGGGGGGTAGGAAAAGAATAAATGAAACAAGATGAGATCAGGAGGGAGACAAACCATAAGAGACTCTTAATCTCACAAAACAAACTGAGGGTTGCTGGGGGGAGGGTGGTCGGGAGAGGGTGGGGTTATGGACATTGGGGAGGGTATGTGCTATGGTGAGTGCTGTGAAGTATGTAAACCTGGCAATTCACAGACCTGTACCCCTGGGGCTAATAATATATTATATGTTTATAAAATTTTTTTTTAATTTTTAAATTTTTTTAAAAAGTGAGTGGATAAAAAATGATATATCTGGAAAAATGCAATTTAGTTCAACAATAAGATGAGATGAACTATGGATACATACTACAAAATGGACCATTTTCAAATCATTATGCTTATAGAAAGAAGCCAAGCAAATAAAAAATACTTACTGTATGATTCCATCTCTATAAAATTCTTGAAAACACACATGTGATAGCATGTGTCAATATGCCATTTCTCAGTCTTATTGAGCCCATTGTTTGGATATACAACATTTCATTATCCATTCATCAGTTGGTGAACCCTTGTGTTGTTGCCACTTTTTGTCTGTTATGAGTAACGCTATGAACATTCACATGAAACTTTCCTGTGGACATGTTTTCCTTTCTCTTCATATGTAACTCAGAGTAGAATCGCTGAGTCTTAGGGTAATTTCTATGTTTAATCTTTTGAGGAGCTGCCAGCCTGTTTCCAAAGCAGCTTCATCATTTTATATTCTCACCGGTAGTATAAGAGTTCCAATTTCTCTTTCCCTGGTCCCCTCTGGTAGAGGAGTTAGCATAAGATTTAGCTTGTTGCTCTAGTGGAGCTACAGCATCCTCTTGATTATTTAACACCAACATCTCCATTTTTTAATTCAGCATACCCTTAGGCTTGAATTTACCCATACTCTATGCAAATAAAGTCTGTTCCTTTTTGGTGCATTTTCAAGCTCTTTTAGGGACTGCTTCTCTGAGCCACTGTCTAGACCTGGGGAGGGGACAGTGGCCTGTTTCTGTCACAGGGACAGCCCTGCTTTAGGAACAGGGCCCTAGGCAGGGTAGTAGTCTGTTCTTCCAGGTTTGTATCTCCCACCATGGACCCTCCACTCGTGATGAGCTGTGGCAAGGGGGTCGCCACCCAGCTTCACCTGGATGAGTGGGAACCGGGTGGAGGAGGGGAACTTCTGAACACAGGGTCACACTTGCTTGGAATCCGGCTCTTACAACACAGAGCTAAGGGTGACGAGAAACACTAGTGGCCTGCCTTTCCTGGAGACATACCACAGCCATTGGCAGCAACTGCCCAGAGGGGAGTCTCTATCGCATCGGGCTGGGGTGTGACAGGGAGGCTGAAGGGCCCTGGATTCTCACTAAAGCTTGCAGAGACTTTGTGGATTTTCTCAAACACATATTTCTCCTTTATCTTTATGCACTCAGGACAATTTCCAGAGACCTTAAATTGTTTGTTTTTTTTTTTTTAAATAATCTCAACAATTATGGTTGTTTCCTTGGAAGCAATTCACAGAGCTTCTCATATTATCATTCTGGACATGGAACTCGCCTTCTTCAATTTTATTACATATCAAGAATTATAGCTATATAGGTGATTTTTGAATTGTATATTCATATTAAATGATTGCCTTTTTCTCTGTAAACTCACAATTTAAGAAGCATTTTTTTATTTGAGTTATGTTAACCTGACCGAGTTTCCCATTCTTGACAGACCATAATTTTTGAAAATATTTAGTACTCTTACATGTCAATGTGTGGTATATTCAAAACTGAACTTTGAAGAGAACTCACACTTATTCCTATACTATACTTAATTATAATTTTTAAAGGAAGACCAAAAGTTCAAATAACAGTTACTTTAGTCAAGTGAAACAAACCTTGTCTTTTATCAGTGAAAGAGGAAGTATAGAAGATCTGTTTCAAATTTCCTTCTGTCTCAAAGTGCTGTCAACACTGTTCTGTAGTCTTCTAGGTCCTTTCAATTACAAAATCCAAATTAGCAGCAATTTAACACTAATAGCTTACTAATTAATGCACATCCTCCTGGGCATATTGTCTAGTCTGTTCAAATAAACCTCAGCTCTAAAAAACATATGGGGCCTATTTACAAAATTATCTTATCATATGGAATTCCAATCATAAAACAATATCATGTAAAGCCGGGCCACTTACAGAATTCCTCTTTTCTGTATCCTTGGATTAACACTGAAACTATCCTCTAAAGGTAATCAGAGCTAAAACTGAGAATTAGGTTAATTTTTTTTCTTGACACTCTCCTAATTAACCTTGTGCATTTCCTTCTCAACTCCTGACATACCACTCTCTAAAGACAGTGTTATCACATAGGCTTATCTTCACTGGAAAATGTCTCCACATTCCAAAGTGATGCCCCCACCACTAACTTCTGTTTCTAGATATCCCAGTTACAGTTGGCTGATGCACTAAGTCACACAATTGTTCAGTGCTTTATTGTTCTCGGGGTTATTATTATTTACACGCAAACACATTTTTATTTGCGAAGTACTAATGCAGAACACTGATGCGAGGAATTTAAAGATGAATGAAACAGGAATCTAAGAGTTTAGTGAACTGATGAACTAGTGAGAGAGAGAAATTTGTTAATAATGATATCTAACATTTATTAAGCCTCACTGTGTACCAGATAATAAGCTAAGGATTTTATTGACATTATCTTTCCTAAACCTCACAGTAACCTGTGCAGGTAGACATTACTATTATTCCATTTTATTTATGAGAAAACTGACTCCCAGAGAGCAAGGGTACATAACCAGTAAGAAACCAACCCAGGATTTGAATCCACAGAACATATGTTTATCCCCAAACCTGGAGTTACTAACCTTCATACTACAAACAAAATAAAACAAAAAACCTGACATAAGAAGAAACAGTTACGATGTTGCAAGCACTATATTAAATGTTTTATGTCTGGGGCGCCTGGGTGGCTCAGTGGGTTAAAGCCTCTGCCTTCGGCTCAGGTCACGATCCCGGGGTCCTGGGATGAAGACCTGCATCGGGCTCTCTGCTCCGCGGGGAGCCTGCTTCCTCCTCTCTCTCTGCCTGCCTCTCTGCCTACTTGTGATCTCTCTCTCTGTCAAATAAATAAATTAAAAAATCTTAAAAAAAATGTTTTATATCTTATCCCAGGTACTACTCATTGCAACCCTATTAGGTAAGCATCACTGCATTTTAAAATGAAGACCAAAGACTTTGTTTAATGTGCCCAAAGACACCCAACTGGTAAATACAGAAATTAGGGTTTGAACTCAAGCTGAGACAGAACAATTGTAGGCTATATCAATAATGTGACAAATTTAAAGAAAGTATTTAAGGAGAATATAAATAAAGGTATATGATATCTATAAAAGCCATTCATTTATTCAAAAAGTAAATACCATGGGCTTACTAAAAGCTGATCTCTAGAGTAGGTAGGGGCAGAGAACAAGACAGTGACCTGGAAACACTCCTCTTTAAAATGGAATTTGATCTCCTATTGACAAGGTCAAATGGATGAACAGGCAACAGCTCCAGTGGGATAAACCCAGAGGGCGATGGAACAGTAGAAGAAGAGCACCTAGCCTAGATTCAGAGAGGTAAGACCTAGGCTGAAAACTAAGACGTATAAGAGTTGGGCAGATGGAAACAGAAGCAGGAAACACACTTCTATACAGTGTGAAGGCCTAGATCTAGAGAGCACAGGGCTCCCTCTCAGAAGTAGGGCTAATTTAGGATGGCTGCAGACAAAGTGTGAGGAATGAAATGAAAGAGAACTCTGGATCCTAAAACAGTCTGTGAGCTGTGATAAGGAACTGAGAAAGCATCCTGAGAGGAACCAAGAGCCCTTAAAGAGTTTTAAGCAGGAGAATGACATAAGCAACTGTACCATTTAGAAAGACCACTCCAGCTGCTAGGTGGAGAATGCACTGGAAACCGTCAGAGTGAAACTTTAGGCAGGAAATTCATCATAATTGACGGAACATAATACTAGCGGCACATTTAATCTTCAGTAACATAACAAGTTAATGTACTTTGAAAAAATAACCCCAGAAAGGGGGAAATTAACTTACAAGACAGTCAAGGTTAAAATATGCACTTAGAAAAAAATAATAGCTAATAAATAGCTTAGTGTAATAAAGATACAGTTTCTGATACTTCCTACTAGATTTTTCTACCTACACATTTATTTGAGATTTGTGATACACTATAATGTTCATAAGGAAAAGCAGCTTGGTATCTTTTGCATTTTATTATGCTCTCCATTTTCCCACAATGACTAAAGATTGTTTAAGCGGATAAAAAAAATCACAAAAGAAAAATAAACTTCAGAAAAATAAACTAGATCTATGTGAGAGACAGTCTACTTAGGTTAGACTGTTTTCATAATTTGGTTCCAACATTTCCTAGTTATATGCCTTTGGACAATTATTTATCCTCTCTGTACTTCAGTTTCTTCATCTGTAAAATAAGGGTAATTAATAACTATACATATGGTATAGGGTTATTGTGAGAACGAAATGGGACAGCCCACATAAACTACTATTTATATGATCACTAGCTAATACTAAGCACTATAGGAAGCATGTGATAATATTAATTGTGACATTTTCAAAAAATATATATGTATCTGTGAATAATCTTCTATATTTCAATGTTCATTAGCAACACAAATCAATTGAAAATAATTATTCTTCTCTCTGAGAAAGAAGAGAATTTTATAGTCAAGTACCTCCTAAAGAGAATACCATGTAATGGAATAGATACCATCCTCAACAACATATTTACTGCAAACTCCAACATGAGCTGTTTTAAGATTCTTTCTTATAAGATCCACCAACATAGACCTGCAGACATACACCAAAATATAATTCAGTTTAAGAAAAGATTCTACACTAAACCAATTTGGCATGATCCCAATGAATATCTTGATAATGGTCTGACCAAATCAATGAATAAAATGTAGGCTCTAGAATAATAAACTAGATATTTTTCAGGCAAATGTCTATAAGTATTTTTCTCAGCTTTTAAAGGTTTTCAAGAACATTGAATTTGAGCATAAACTGTTATAACTGTTGAACAATCTTATGTTTAAAGGCTCTGGAGATTACCTAAACCAGGAGAAAACAAGCATTGCAAAGAAGGGGTTTATCTTTGCAATGTTCTAGAAGAGAACCTTAAACAAGTCCCCAAACCAGTCTGTCTAAAAAGGCAATGTCCGGGGCACCTGGGTGGCTCAGTGGGTTAAGCCGCTGCCTTCGGCTCAGGTCATGATCTCAGGGTTCTGGGATTGAGCCCCGCATCGGGCTCTCTGCTCAGCAGGGAGCCTGCTTCCTCCTCTCTCTCTGCCTGCCTCTCTGCCTGCTTGTGATCTCTCTCTGTCAAATAAATAAATAAAATCTTAAAAAAAAAATAAAAATAAAAAATAAAAATAAAAAGGCAATGTCCTCAGCTCTGACTCCAGGAATTGCAAATTTGTGTGTGTAAACGAATATGTTCAAATCTGAGTTTTCAGAACAGCTACATTGCACAGTAGCATATTAAAATTTCTGATAAATCATTGTCAGCATGATCTATATTTATTTGTCCAATTATGTGACAGGACCTGTATTAGGGCCTGAGAATACAGTGGTGAACAGTACAGACAAGACCACTACCCTCGTAAAGTTTCTATGGCTGTGTTGGAGAAAGAAAAGAAGGTCTTAGGTATTAAAAATACTCTATGCTTCCCCCATCTTGTAACTAATGTCAAATAAATAAGAGACCAGCAGCAAAAGATTAAAATGTTCAGTGTATATGGTTATAAATGAATGGTTGGAGAGGTCAGAAACTTTGAAGGCCATGAAAAGGGATTTAAACTTCATTCTATGTGTGAAGAATAGGGAAGGCTTTTATCTTTATCTTTTTTTTTTAAGATTTTATTTTATTTCGGGACGCCTGGGTGGCTCAGTTGGTTAAGCAGCTGCCTTCGGCTCAGGTCATGATCCCAGCATCCTGGGATCGAGTCCCGCATTGGGCTCCTTGCTCGTCAGGGAGCCTGCTTCTCCCTCTGCCTCTGCCTGCCATTCTGTCTGCCTGTGCTCGCTCTCTCTCCCTCTCTCTCTGACAAATAAATAAATAAAAAATCTTTAAAAAAAAAAGATTTTATTTTATTTAATTTATTTATTTATTTATTTATTTATTTATTTGTCAGAGAGTGAGAAAGAGAGCACAAGCAGGGGGAGCAGCAGGCAGAGGAAAAAGCAGGCTCCCCGCTGAGTAAGGAGCCTGATGTGGGATTTGATCCCAGGACCCTGGGATTCATGACCTGAGCTAAAGGCAGATAGTTAACCAACTGAGCCAACCAGGCATCCCAGGGAAGATTTTTAATTATGGAACTAGCACTTTGTGATTTGAATTTTTATTGCCATGATGCAACCTAGAGGATTCGGTAGAAATCAAGAGCGGAAGGAAGAAATCATTGAATGGATACCAAAGAGTTGATAGATCAGACTAGAATAATAGTGAGGAGGTGGAGGAGTGTATGGATTTGAGAAACATTTTGGAGAGAAAACAAAGCTCTTTAATTTTTTAATGCAGACACAATTGATAAAGAGCATTTTTTTTTGCAGAATATCTCTTAACAACCTTAAAAGGGTTCCAGAAGTACTGTTAATAGGAACGGCTCATCCGAAACTACATTCATTCACATCCTTGACCATCAAAAATAAGTAGGAAGGACTGTCCTTGCAAACACACTCCACAGACTCATCAATAATAAATGGCCTATTCCTAAAATTAGAAGTTAGGTGGCCCCAATTTAACTTCAAACCCCATTAAGTTAAAAGTATGGGAAGGTTGGGTGAGGTAAGGATACCCAGACATCTAAGATCTATGGTGAGCACAGCCATTAGAAGGCGAAGCAAGAAAAAAAAAAAAGAACAAATATTGTTCAGGATACACTGAGAAACAGTTTTAAGCAATAAATGAGATCCACTGGATGCTTCGATGGAACAAGCTGTTGAGCATGCCAGGTGTGTGCAATCAGAGGCCAACTGGCTCTTTTTGTGTC